>NC_092338.1:172905000-173140000 GCF_046630445.1 Rutidosis leptorrhynchoides | reverse complement strand
TACTTATAAATCACTTTACCATTTTCTGAATATTGTCAAAAAGAATAGATTTCTTAAATCACAGTGGACCTCATAACATAGTCCCGTAATCATATCATAATGTATTTGATAATTAAATCATTTGATATTATCTCTTAATTCTGTCGATAAATATATCGAAACAAATACGTTCATGTAAAGTATCATATATCTAATACTTTGTTAATGTTTTCAGTTAATATTATATATTATATATACATATCTATATACACATAATTGTTCGTGAATCGTCGAACACGGTCAAAGGGTAATTGATTACATGAATGTAGTTCCAAACTTTTTGAGATTCAACATTACAAATTCTGTTTATCGTGTCGGAAACATATAAAGCTTATGTTTAAATTTGGTCGGAAATTTCCGGGTCATCACAGTACCTACCCGTTAAAGAAATTTCGTCCCAAAATTTGATCGAGGTCGTCATGGCTAACCATAAAAATGTTTTCATGACGGATATGTGTTGATAGATAGGATTTTATTACCATAGAGTAATATGGATAAAATGATTCGATTACTCGAAGCGTATGAGTGAAGCTATCACAAAATAGTAGAATGAGGAAAATAAGTTTCGTCATAATTTTTGACGTAGTCATGGTTGAATTCCGGAATTCAAGGGATTCAAAAAAAAAAATCTTGGAAATCTATAAGATCTGTTTCTTCAAGATTTAAGGAAATTAGGATCTCTTTAGTTAAATGCGATGATCTGTCCCGATTACTACGTCTGATATTTCCCGTATATATTTACCTTTTCCATTCCATTAGTTTTTACCACTTTTATACTCAATTCCAATTTCAAAAGATTGCGAAAATGCTTAATCCAGTTCTAATCCTTGTCCTTATCCTTACTATCGCAACAATTATTCTCCTTTTCCAACTTCCACCAGAGGAATCTGTTTTCTTCCACTTCGCCCTTGGGGTTATAGTGTTTTTAATTCTCCCGTGTCTTTATGTTGGGATAAACATTGATATACACGATTTGTAATTTATGTATTGTTATTGGACTTTATATTCTCCTTTACATTTCGGAGTTTCATACTTTTGTTGTCTCTTCCCGGATTTAAGTCAAACGAATAATGGTCCAGAATTAGTAGGTATGAAGTTTTGGATGAACATAGTTATTGTTCTAAGAAGGAAATCGTAATGGTACGATCTTAATTTAGCAAATTACCAGAATATCCAGAAAGATAGAACTATCAAGAAGGTATGTTCTTAATATGTTTGGAGATTTGGTAGAATGTAAGAGTCGTGTAAATGGCACATGATGACGGTATGTTCTGTGAATCATCACGTTCCATTGGAAACTCAGCATGAATTACTGTAATATAATCACGTTGATCAAGTGTCATTATATTATACTAACTCATACTTCAGTTCCCAACACTACTTCAAAACATTCATATTTGAATTTTTCAGAATTTAGAAACTAACACAGTTTCTTTTATGTTGCAGATATTACGGAGAGATAAATGATCTCAGATAAGAATAGTTGTGAAAATATCTCCAGAAATACGGAGAATATGTATAATGAGAGATACGAAGATATCTTATAATATTTAAGATAAGATGATGATGAAGAATAAGGTCTGCAAAGGTTTAGAGTCAGGAGCAAGGTATTCGTTAATGACTTCGTCAGAAACAGAATCATCAAGATTCTTTAAATACAGACTTTGGTCCTTGTATTTGTCATTGATCTCCTTCACGGTCTGCTCAATCCATTATTCAGTACCAACTCTTCTCTTTTTCTGGGCTTTACCAACACATTATTCTTTGTCATCAAACTTTTGACTGTTAAAGTCATTTACAGTTTCTATTGCTTCATTAGCATTTCGAGAACTAATTCACAGTTTGAGATGTTTTTCAGAAACTTCACATTCGAAGTATGTAAGTTTAGGAGATAGACGTTATATGTATATATAACTATTGAAGTAGAAATGCTGCGAGATTTTAAAATACTGATTGCTGATTTTCAGTAATTGGTATGGCAATTCTTGTTGCAAGATGTGGATGAGTAAAAGATGGAGTTTCAATGAATAAGTATAGTGACTCTTCGGAGAGGTTTAAGTCTTAGGTTAATGAAGTTATTGATAAGTTTACTGCTAATGTGGTGAGATATGAAAGGTTCCCCAGTAACAATGGTGAAAGGGCAGTGTATCTATCGAAGTTATAATAAAATTAGTTTTACTGAAAAATCGAAGTTGACTTGTTGGAGCTGTGACAAAACTGGCTACATTGAAAAGAATCGTAAGGTTGTTTTGATTTCTTATAAAAGAAGGTATACTGTTGTGAAAATAGGGAGTATAGTTGATGATTTACTGAATTAGAATCGAAGAATGTAATATATTAATTGTGCATTTATATATCTCTCGGGTATTACCTACCCGTTTAAAAAAATGTCACAAATAATATTTTGAACAAGAATTTTTCATTACAGTCTTTATAAAAATATATGTATGTATATTTTCTTCAGACAGATTTAATGAGTTAATATCATATTAAGCTCATTTGATTTTCGGCTTGAATTAGTAAAGAATAATCTCTAAAACATTAGAGATTACATAATCTTCGCGGAGTATTTCGCTAATGTAATCAATACTTCAATATTTATTCTTATAGATATTTCCTTAGTGAATTATGCTGATGCTCATAGAACTCTTTCTAACTTCACAAGATACGAATGTTGTTTTCCAGTAAGTTTCGAGTACATTGAAGATGAAAGTGTAAAATCAAACATGTTATTGAATGATACACTTGGTTTATTATGAAACCAAATTCATTTAATTGAATCAAAGATTGTAGTTACGATGGTTAGGTTGTTAACGAATGATGTACATCATAGCATATTAGTAATATGAATTTAACTGAGTAGTATCTACCCTTTTCAATTCATATTCAATAGCTTAGTACGAAAGATTTTTATAGTTTCAGCATTCATATATATAAAATATATATATATAATTTCTTCAGAAGAATGAGTTAATACTTCATAACTCGTTGATACAAAATACTCATTGTTGATCAATGATGACGTCCACGGCGATTCTTGAACTGACAGAACTTGTGATGTTATAGGTGCTGCTAGTGCTGATGATGCTAACAGTACTGACGGTGATGGTGGTGTTGACGATATTGTTGATGCTGATGATACTGCCGGTAACTGCTAGTGATGCTTGTATAGCAAGTCTAGCTTGTAAATCGCTCACCATTCTTGTCAGGGTTTCGATTCTTCTCCCTATCATCTCTATCTATTCTACTCATCTGATTTATGGATAAGGCTGAAATAGATAATCCCAAAGACTTTAGAGATTACATTATCATCGCAGGATGTTTCTCCGATGAAGTTATGAATCATTACCTCATCGTTTATTGTTGTTGGTATTCCTTGGTATCTATGGTGCGTGTGATATTGATATCTGAGGTACATATTGTGATGTTGAGGCGTGTGATGCGGATGTGATTGTTGGTGGTGGTACTGATCCTGTTGATGTTGATGGTGGTGGTGTTGTTGATGCCGATGATGCTGCTGAAGCTTGTGGTATTGAGGCTTGCGATGTGGATGTTACTGGCGGTATTGGTTATGCCGCTGGTGCTGCTGATGGTGTTTGTAATCCTTGCACCATGTGTTCCAAAGCCACTACTCGGGCGCAAAGTTCGTTAATTTCTGCTAGTACACCGGGATGATTGGCGGTTGGAACGAACGGATGAATAAGATTCGCAATATGGGATAGTATATATATAATCATGACGAGATACTCTAGCAATGAATGAGAAAATGGTGTCTCAAACAGGTTCGCCGGTAAGTGCTTCAGGTTCATTGCCAAGAGGGCAATGTGGTGGATGGAAGGGATCACCTTCTTCTTGTCTCCAATGGTTGAGTAGACTACGGACCCATCCCCAATTCATCCAAAATAGATGATGGGAAATTGGTTGATCCATTCCGGTGACGCTACTTTCGGAGTTCAGGTAGATATCTATATCGGAATAGCTGTCGGAATCTGAGGAATTCGAACTGGTTGAGGGATCCATCTCGTAGGATCAGGGAAAGAATTTTTTTTTTTTTGGTATGAAATAGATTGTAGAATTTAAAATTGGTATTCTTCAATTAAATAATTTGCATATGTATATATAATACCAAAATCCCGTAAATTACGGAGAATCTTTAAAAGATATCAGTCAAAGTTCACAGTAATAGATGTGCTAAGATAAGAATTCGTCTATACACTATTATGCAATAAATGCAGGAAAACGCGTCTAGACTTAAGATGATAAGCAGGTAATTTCCTAAGGATGATAAGTAGATGAATTCTGACTAGAATTGATAAGCAAACTTTTTGACATGCAGACACGGTCGAAGTCCAGACTCACTAATGCATCTTAACAACTATCAGTTAGACACACTAATGCAAGACCTGGTTCGCTAAGACCACCGCTCTGATACCAACTGAAAGGACCCATTCATATACATTATAAATGATTCACAATAGTTAATTACATCGCGAGGTATTTGACCTCTATATGATACGTTTTACAAACATTGCATTCGTTTTTAAAAGACAAACTTTCTTTACATCAAAAATTGACGACATGCATACCATTTCATATTACATCCAACTATAGTTGACTTAATATTAATCTTGATGAACTCAACAACTCGAATGCAACGTCTTTCAAAGTATGTCATGAATGACTCCAAGTAATATCCTTAAAATGAGCTAATGCACAGCGGAAGATTTCTTTAATACCTGAGAATAAACATGCTTTAAAGTGTCAACCAAAAGGTTGGTGAGTTCATTAGTTTATCATAATCAATCATTTCCGTAATAGTAATAGACCACAAGATTTCATATACATAAACGTTTTAATAAAAATATTCTAAGTGGTTGAGCACTTGGTAACCATACTTAACATTTAATCAACGTCGCATATTCCCTTTATTATGAAATCTCACTACACTGTACCAAGTGTAGTCACTGAAACGAAGTACTGTGCAACCGTTGAATACTGGTCGTCCAGTCCAGTTGGGGTTGTCAGGCCCGATAGATCTATCAACAGGATTCGCGATTACAATACCGAATGTAAATGGTAGTTACCAAGCTATTAGGGAAAAATATGCAAAGTGGTACAACTCAACGTAGAATATGTTTTTAGTACTTGTGTCCATTTCATAAAACAGTTATAAAATAGTGCATGTATTCTCAGCCCAAAAATATATATAAAAAGGGAGTAATGAAACTCACAATACTGTATTTCGTAGCAATTATATATATGACGGTACTGAACAAGTGCAGGGTTTGTCTCGGATTCATGAACCTATATTAAGTATATATATTTATATGTTGGTCAACATCTGTCTAACAATTTAGGTCAAGTCGTAGTGTATCACAATCCTAATGCTCGAGATCGACATGCAAAAGTCAACAAAAGTCACCTTGACCCAAAATGACTTCCAAAATCTATACATGTTTATTATATAACTTATATATAGTCATTTTATATATTTAAATATATTTATCAGATCTTATTATACTAAATAATACAAGTCATTTATTAATAAATAAAAATTTGTATTAAAATTCATATATGATAAAAATATACTTTTATATATCTCAAGTAATAAAATTTATAAAATTCACTTAATATCATAAAAATATAGTGGTATGTATTATTAATGTAATTATATTACGTGTGGTAAAAATATCTTTGTACGCATATTTATTTGATAAAATAATATTGATAATAATAATAATGATAAAAATAATAAAATGATAGTTTCAATAAAACTATTAATTTTTAGTAATAAAAATAATTTTAGTAATAACATCAACTGATAACAATTATAATAATCGTTTTAATAATAATATTAAAATTAATGATAATTCAGTTGACCATATCTTTTAATCCGTTCATCGAAACCACACAAGTTCTAAATGAAAAGTTATTAATTTTTCTTCAGCTTTTCAACGACATGCATATCATATACCTTATCTCAGTAGCATATGTATCAAATTCGTGATTTATCATAAACTATTTAACGACGAAACTAAGCATACAAACATGCATAATCATATATACTCGAGCACTAGTCAGGGATACACTATTAATATATAAAAGATAAGATATGAATGCTCACGTATCAATATTGTGATTCAATATTACAGGAAAGTACGTAGACGCAACGAAAATGATAAACGTTAGGTTGACCTCACGAGCAATACCCTCGAACAATACCCATAACCTCCATAGCTATAACCCATAATTTCCTTAGCTCTATCCCATTTGAAAACTTATTTTGAAATCGTCTGAATATAACTCCATCGTAGTATTTTATGTATACTAATAATATCTTGAAATAATACTAAGTAAATATATATATATATAATTCGATTGAGAGAGTTTAGAGAAATATATTTTCAAGTTTCTATGAAATAATGAAACCTATTGAATTCTATTTTTAATAGATTTTTGAATTATTAAAATGAATTATTAAAGTATGAATTATTAAAGTGAATTATTAAAGTGAATTCTTAAAGTGAATTATTAAAGTATGAATTATTAAAGTAAATTATTAAAGTATGAATTATTAAAGTTAAAGTAAAGTTAAAGTAAAGTAAAGGTAAAGTTAAAGTATTGCAAAAGTATAAAACTTTGTACGTATAATACGCGTATAAATATATTTAATATTAATTTAAATCGTTATATCATAAAATATTTTAGAAAAGTAGAATTATATATATTCATAATAGGTTTCAAGTTTTTAAATTACAGTCTGTTGGTGAAGCATGAGATAAAGTTCAAAGGTTAAATAAACGTATGAAATCGTCTTAATGAAAAATGTCGAGTTACTTAACTTGTCGATATCCAACATCTAAGTTATTTACACTCCACGTTCTTACTTTCATATTAAATAAAATGAAAGTTAACATAGTTATCTTATCAAGGTCACGAGGAAAATATTATAAAACATGCCTTGAAAATTAAACAAGAATTTCCACTAACCCTTGTCTAGTTCCCGTTAATTGACACATTTGTTCTTACTTATAAATCACTTTACCATTTTTCGAATATTGTCAAAAAGAATAGATTTCTTAAATCACAGTGGACTTCATAACATAGTCTCGTAATCATATCATAATGTATCTGATAATTCAATCATTTGATATTATCTCTTAATTCTGTCGATAAATATATTGAAACAAATACGTTCATGTAAAGTATCATATATCTAATACTTTGTTAATGTTTTCAGTTAATATTATATATTATATATACATATCTATATACACATAATTGTTCGTGAATCGTCGAACACGGTCAAAGGGTAATTGATTACATGAATGTAGTTCCAAACTTTTTGAGATTCAACATTACAAATTCTGCTTATCGTGTCAGAAACATATAAAGGTTATGTTTAAATTTGGTCAGAAATTTCCGTGTCGTCACAATTTCTCTATCAGATACATTACAATAAATTAACTTCTTCCGTTCCGTTACTTTTACCATTTCTATACTCAATCCAGTTCTAATCCTTGTCCTTATCCTTACTATCACAATAATTATTCTCCTTTTTTAACTTCCACCAGAGGAATCTGCTTACTTCTACTTTGCCCTTGGGGTTATAGTACTTATAATTCTCCCGTGTCTTTTTGTTGCGATAAACATTGATATACACGATTTGTTATTTATGTGTTGTTATCGGGTTTTATATCTCCCCTTATATTTCAATGTCCCTATTTCTGTTTCCTATAATCATTGTCATCCACAGTTAATACTCCCTCCTATTTGCTGCGATTTATACTCCAATTTCTATTTCGGAGCTTTGTCCCTTCGTTTCTTCTTCTTGCGATTGGGCATCTCTTGTAATGGTCCAAAATTTGCAGATAAAATTTTTCAGAATAAACATTGTTAATGTTCTAAGAAGAAAATGGTAATAGCATAATCTAACTTGTCAAATCACCAGAATTCAAGGAAAAGATAGGACTATCAAGAAAATATGATCTTGATATGGTCATAGATTTAATATAATGTAAGATTCGTGTAACATGGCACATGATGATGTTAGGATCTGTGAATCATCACGTTTCATTAGAAACTCAGCATGATTTACTATAATATAATCACGTTGATCAAGTGTCATTATATTATACTAACTCATGCATCAGTTCCCAACACTACTTCAAAAACATTCATATTTTAAACTCGAAAGTTTATAGAATATAGAAACTAACAGTTTCTTATATGATGTAACACTGATAGTGCGGAGAGATAATTAATATTGAACGAGAATATTTATGAAGGTATCTTTAGAAATATTGAGGATATTAATAATGAAAGATATGATAATATCTTAGAATTTTTGAATCAAATTGTGATGAAGAAATTTACTCACGATGATTTAGAGCGATTAAGGAGCAAGGTATTCGCTAAAGATTTCATCAGAAATATAATCATCAAGATTCTTTATGTACAAGTTTAGTCCTTGTAATTTGTCCAGAGTCTCCTTCATGGTTTGCTCAATCCGGTTTCCAGTTCCAACTTTTCTGAGCTTTGCCAACATACTATTCTTTATCTTTATACCTTCGACCGGTAAGGTCGTGTACAGTTTTTGCTGCTATATTCAGCTTGTACAGTTTTTGGAGTATTGATTGTAGACTGGGTGCTTTTCAAAATTTCAGAGTGGAAGGTTATAATTCTAAGAGATAAAGGTTATATGTATACATATAATTGTTGATGTAGCCATGCTGTGAGATTTCAAAATACTGATTGCTAATTCTCGATAATTGGTATGCCAATTCTTGGTTACAAATTGCAGATGAGTATATGATAGGGTTTCGATAAATATGATGATTTTTCGGAAAGTCAATGATCAATGAAGTTGTTGGTAAGTTTACAGCTATTGTGGCAGGATATAAAAGGTTATCCGGTAACAATGACGAAAGGGCATTTGTATACATCAAGGTTATAATAAGACTTATTCGGATGAAAGGTCAATGTTGATTTGATGGAGCTGTGACAAAATTGGCTAATTTGAAAAGGAGTTACAAAGTTATTTTCGATAATAACTATGCCAAAGAAACTAGCACAGATACTTGTTAAACATTCACTCAATTTCCTCGAGTTTTTCAGGTGCATAACTATATGCATCAAATCTTTTCTTTCATCAATGAAGTGCAGTTAATTCATCTACTCGATTGAGGTGTTTTCAAGAATCATAAAAAGGTTTGAATGCAGATTGTAATCGTCAAGATACAAATGAGGTTTAAGATGAAATCAAGTGGCAACTTGAAGAATTGTTTAGTTTCATATGTTATAATCAATATTTTAATTCATTTTAATTGTCCAATGTTTGTAGTCCACAGTTGATAGTCCACATTTAACAGTCCAATAATTCATATATAGCTTAATATATAATATTTGATTTAATTAATACGTATCGTGACCCGTGTACATGTCTCAGACTCGATCACAACTCAAAGTATATATATTATTTGAGAATCAACCTCAACCCTGTATAGAGAACTCGATCATTACTGCATATAGAGTGTCTATGGTGATTCCAAATAATATATATAGATTTGTCGATATGATATGTCAAAACATTGTATACGTGTCCTGATATTTAAAGTGCGTAAAAATAAATAGCAGAAATTAAATGACAATAAATAAATTGCGTAAAGTAAATAACAGAAATTAAATGACGATAAATAAAATTGCGAGAATATAAATTGCGATAATTAAATTGCGATAAATAAAATGTAATCAGTTAGCTAGGAACAGTTAGCTGGAAACAGTTAGCGTGGATTCCTAACAAAATTTTCATCATAGTTAATTTGTTTGTTTCTAACAATTTTTTTATTTTGTCCAATGTTTTCTTCATTATGACACTTGTTGGATTCTGATAGGTCAAAATCCAAATATGAAATTGAATGAAAATGGTTATTCTGCGGTGAACAGATATGTATATCTGTGGGTGTAAGTAGGATAGTAAATGACTGTCGAATCAGATTCGAAGAATGTACAGTGTAACTTATTAATGTGAAATCTAAATATTTCTCGGGTATTACCTACCCGTTAAAATATTTTCACTGTTAATTCATTTGTACAAAAGAATTTTTAATTACAACCTTTATGAAAATATACTTACATATATATTCTCTTCAGATGTAATCATGGATTTAATGAGTTAATATGATATTAATCTCATTTGATTTATTGTTAAAATTAGAATACATAATCTCTAAAACATTAGAGATTATATAATTGCCATGAAGAACGAAGATAATTGATGTAGAATGATACATTGAACGATGATTATACTCGAGGTACAGGATGAGATGTTGAGGCATGGATTGTTGATGGTACTAGTGCTGTTTATTGATGGTACTGTTGGTGCCGATGATGTTGCCGAAGCTGGTAAATTTTGCACCATATTTTCCAAATTGATTATTCGAGTGCGAAGTTTCGTGATTTCTTATATTATCCCGGGATGATTGTCGGTCAGAATGAGTGGATGAATAAGATCTAGAATTGTGAATAGAATATAATCGTGACGAACTACCCTGAAAATAAGCAAAAAAATGGTGTCTCGAACAGGTTCGCCGGTAAGTGCTTCAAGTTCTTCGCCAAGAGGGCAATTTGGTTGGTGGAAAGGATCGCCTTCCTCGCGTCTCCATTGATTAAGTCGATTATGAACCCATCAGATGAATTGGGGATGGTTAATTGATTGATTCATTCTGGTGACACCGCTTTCGGAGCTTAGGTGAATATCCATGTCGGAATAGCTGTGGGAATAACTATCGGAAAAGTTATCGAAATCTGAGAGACTCGAACTGGTTGAGGGATTCATCTCGTACGATCAGATGAAGGATTTTCGATAAGAAAATAGATTATAGGATATAGATTAGTACTCTGCAATACATAATTTACATATGCATATATAATACTAAAATCCCATAAGTTACGGAGGAATCTACGGAAGCTGTCAGGCAAAGGTAACAATATCAGATACACTAAGATATGAATTTATCTATACACTGTCTATGCAATAGAGGCAGTAAGACGTGTCTAGACTTTAAGGATGATAAGCAAATAATTTTTGACACTAATGATAATCAAAACTTTTGACATCCAGACACGGTCGAAGTCCAGACTCACTAATGTATCCTAACGACTTATCAGTTATACACACAAATGCAGACCTGGTTCGCTAAGACCACCGCTCTGATACCAACTGAAGCTCAGTTGGGGACAACCACCGTCCCACCCAGCGCCTTCCCAGCTAACCGCCTGGTGACCACTGAGTGTACCTCAGATACTGATTTTAGGGCCTGCCTCTTGGCTACTGCCAACCCTCGTAAGGGATCGCAAGGAGTAAGAGCCAATGCTTCGTCACAGGTAACACTGTGAGAACCTCCTTTACGACTAACCCGCCACACATGGACGGCGTTATACCAGCTCTGATGCCAAATGAAGCGACCCGTCCTAATCCATCCGGACAAAGTCCACATCGATTATAAATGATTCACAATAGTTGATTACATCGCGAGGTACTTGACCTCTATATGATACATTTTACAAACACTGCATTCGTTTTTGAAAAGATAATCTTTCATAACATCGAAAGTTGACGGCATGCATACCATTTCATAGTATATCTAACTATAATTGACTTAATAATAATCTTGATGAACTCAACAACTCGAATGCAACGTCTTTTGAAATATGTCATGAATGACTCCAAGTAATATCTCTAAAATGAGCAAATGCACAGCGGAAGATTTCTTTCGTACCTGAGAATAAACATGCTTTAAAGTGTCAACCAAAAGGTTGGTGAGTTCATTAGTTTATCATAAACGATCATTTTCATCATTTTAATAGACCACAAGAATTTCATTTCCAGTTCTCATAAATATACGTCCCATGCATAGAGACAAAAATCATTCATATGGATTGAACCCTGTTAACCGACATTAACTAGATGCATATAAGAATATCCCCTATAATTCCCGGAAATCCTTCGGACATGATATAAAACAACATCGAAGTACTAAAGCATCCGGTACTTTGGATGGGGTTCGTCGGGCCCATAGATCTATATTTAGGATTCGCGTCAATTTGGAGATCGGTTTCCAAATTCTTAGGTTACCAAGCAAAAGGGGCATATTCAGCTTCGATCATTCAACCATAGAATGTAGTTTCAATTACTTGTGTCTATTTCGTAAAACATTTATAAAAGTTGCGCATGTATTCTCAGCCCGAAAATATAAAGGGTAAAAGGGCAAATGAAACTCACCTAATGTATTTTGTAGTAAAAATACATATGACTATATTAAACAACTGAACAATGCAGGGTTGGCCTCGGATTCACGAACCTATATATATATATATATATATATATATATATATATATATATATATATATATATATATATATATACACACCTATACTTGCAATCAAACAAATATATATATGTTATTATTAATGATATAACTTTTATATTAATAACCTATATTCATTTTATATTAAAAAAATATTAATTTTCGTTATGTTATTTATATATTTTCATTTTATATATGTAGATATATTAATATAGTTAAGTTATGTAATTTAAATATATTTTTTTTGTATATAAAATCTTTATTATTTTATTATTATTTTTTATACCTATAACCTTAATAACGTTATTAAAACTTTTACTTTTATAGTCATAATTATTTTAATAGTATTGATATAGATAATACTGATAATAATATTAACTATAAAAATAATAATTTTACTATTAACACTAGTTAAAATAATGACCCTATTATTGGTATAATAATAATGATACTCATGATATCATTAGTAATAATACTTATAATGATTTGGTAATATTAATAACAATGATAATAATAATGATATTAATAATACTAATACTTATAATAATAATGATAATAGTAGTACTAATAATAATAAAATGATAATTTTAATAAAAATGATACTCTTAATCAAAATGATAACTTAAATAATAATGATAAAAATATTTATTAGTAATGATAATGTTAATAATAATAGTTCTTAATAATAATAACAATAATAATTAATATTAAAACTAATAATAATAAATCAAATTATATCATTATCATTATCATGTTTATATCTTAACATCTTTTTTTTTTAAATTCATCTAAATTTCATAATTTTATCTTTTATCAATACATGTAATTATACTTACTTTTATATCATACTATAAACTAATTCATACTTATTATTATATTTTATCAATTCATACTTAAACATATTTGTAATCATATCCATATTCATTTTCATTTTCGTACATATTTATACATATAAATATATTTGTATGTAATCAAAATTTAAGTTATATTAATAATAATTGTATTCATAGTGCTTAATAATAATTATATATCAATAAAGATAATAATAATAATTATATCAATAATTCAATTAACCCACAAAGTAATTATAATCCTAACAAAGTTACAATCTAATAATAATAATAATAATAATAATAATAATAATAATAATAATAATAATAATAATAATAATAATAATAATAATAATAATAATAAAAATAATAATAATAATAATAATAATAATAATGGAAATGAGAATAAAGTGTATACCCTTTAAAAAGAAAACTGCACCAAACGAGACTCGAACCCGCGAGCTCTAGCCCACTCGTAAATGCCTTAAACCCTTCTACCAGTCGTGTTTTTCTGTTTATATACCAGTTCCATATTTATTTAACCAAAAAAACTCGTGTTCTATCTTCTCCTTCATCATCAAGATCCAATCGACTCATAATCATATTTTAACAATAATCATAGATTGATTTAATATCGCCACTAAAACATAAACGTCTTATACATGTGAATTTTAGTTAACAACACAAAAGAAATTAAAATTAAATGAAAACAGAATCATCTGATACGCGAAAAAAATTATGAACTCAACAATTGATTTTTATTTTTGGACTGTTTTATGGAAAGATTACAACATAAAATATGTTACAAATCACTACTAGAAACTTTCTAACTCATCAATTGAACCAGAAACATCCAACCGAACCCTAATTTCTTGATGAACAAATAGTTTGACTTTTAAAACTAGAACTTTGACTTCCAAAATTCGAATTCGATATCGCAAATTGAAACTTGAAACTTTCCAGAAAGTATAATTAAATCATTCCTAACAAATTGGCATTATTACTTTTTGAAGTTTATAACGAAATTAAGGTTTTTAAAAAAAACTCCACGAACAGGGCAGGAGCCTGTTCTTTGCTATGTTTCTGTTTTAGCTTATTTAAATAAAGCTGTAAAGGGTTGTTGGTGATTGGTAAATAATAATGTGGGATTTATTTGTATCCTTTAACACTGCTTTTTGTCGATTTATCTCTGTAATTGGTGGTCGACAAGTATAATTTGCCCAGTACAGAAATAAGATAAAGAAATAGAAAGCAGATTCCTCTCTAACAGAATTTGTTAGTCAGTATGACTTAATTGAGGATAATTCGTATAGTTTGCTGTAGATAATTTGGATCTAGTAGACAAATTTAAAAGAGCAGATGTTGATAGCTAATGAATCTGTATTATCTATTATAATTTATATATAAATAATATTATTAATTAGCAAATACAAACATACAAATAATAATAATAATAATAATAATAATAATAATAATAATGATAATATTAGTAATAATAATAAAAATAATAACAATAATATTAACAACAAGTATAATGACAATTATTAACAATATTTTTAATAATGATATTAATATTATTAATGATAATAATAATAAGTTATATTATAATGATATCAATAATTATAATAATTTAATGATTTTTAGTAATACTGATTATACTCATAATGTTAACAATAATGTTAATAATGATATTACTAATGGTAGTATTAATAAATTGTATTACTTTTAATGATAATCCTTAATAACAATACTAGTAATAACAAGCTACAGATTTCCAATATAAGATTAATAATACTGATAATGATAATAGTAATAATAAAAGTAATAGTAATAATATTATAACAAATATATATATATATATATATATATATATATATATATATATATATATATATATATATTAACTTGTAGATACATTTAATTATTATTGTTATATATATTATATGATAATATATATTGAATATTTATTAATTATACAATATATATATATATATATATATATATATATATATATATATATATATATTACCATATAATCCTAATTATTAATAAGAATCATATATATATATATATATATATATATATATATATATATATATATATATATATATATATATATATATATATATATATATATATTTATTTATTTATTTATTTTGATAATACATAATTATTCTGTATATTATTTTACATTATATTTCAAGTAATTTAAAGTGTATTTTATTAACTCAACATATTATATACACACTTACGTTTATATTTATATATATATCTATATTTATTTATTTACATATTTATTTACAAACAATTGTTCGTGAATCGTCGGTAATAGTCAAAGGTCTAATGAATTCATGAAATAGTTAAAAAAAAAATTTAGAGACTCAACATTACAGACTTTGCTTGTCGTGTCGAAACCATATAAAGATTAAGTTTAAATTTGGTCGAAAATTCTCGGGTCGTCACATAAGGTCCGCTGAAATACTCATAGAGGACTCGAGTTCACCTGGGAGCGTGAAGATCAGATGAAGCAAAAAATACCCGCACTTATTTCCAGAAGATGCGACAACACCTACAACAGCTTAAAATTTTGGGACGAAATTTATTTAACGGGTAGGTACTGTCATAACCCGGATTTTTCCATGATTATATATATATATATATATATATATATATATATATATATATATATATATATATATATATATATATATATATATATATATATTATGAGATTAATATTTACATGTATAAATGTTTCCAACATGTTAAGCAATCAAACTTGTTAAGACTTGATTAATTGAAACGGATTTTATGTAAACGTTTGACAACCCAGTTTATCCGATGATTCACGAACGTTATAACTTGTATATGACATGATAATATATATATATATATGGACATATATATATGTTTAACATGATAAAATGATAATTAAATATCTCATTATGTATATTAACAATAAACTATATACATAAAACAAGACTATTAACTTAAGGATTTTGAAACGATATTTATATGTAATGATTATCGTTGTAACGACGTCTTAATATATATATATATATATATATATATATATATATATATATATATATATATATATATATATATATATATATATATATATATATATATATATATATATATATATATATATATATATATCGTATTAAGATATATTAATACACTATGTTGTCATGATGATATAACAATTTAACACCTCATTAGATATAATAACAATGGATTAATTGCATTAAACGAGATCGTTAACTTTAAGATTTCAAAACAATGCATGCATGTAACGACTAACGATGATTTAACGACTCGATTAAAATGTATATATATGTAGTGTATTGAGATGTATTAATACACATTTGAAAGACTTAATGACATATATCAAAATACTTCTACTTAACAAAAATGGTTACAATTACATTCCCATTCATTTTCATCAACAATTCTACTCGTATTCATTCAGTATTCGTACTCATATTATACCCATCTTTTAGATGTACATACTATTGGTATATACACTTCAATGATCAGCTCTTAGCAGCCTTAATGAGTCATCAAAACATGTGAGAACCATCATTTAACATCTAGCATCAAATATCTAGCAAAAATATAAACTAATGGAGCATATATCCATGCTCCATTTTCACGAATTCAACCACTACCATTGATAATGCTAAAAACGAACATATATTTCATAGCATTATCCCTCAAGAATGACAAGCTTTTAGTTGCAATTGTTCTATTTACAAGTGATATTTGTTTAAATAATAAAAGGTGAAGACAAAAGACAGATTCGACGAATTGAAGACGCAAATGACCAAAAAGCTCAAAAGTACAAAGTACAATCAAAGTGGTTCAAATTATTGGTGAGAAACGTCTCAAAATTACAAGAGTACAAGTCGCAAAACGCAAAATACAAGATATTAAATTGTACGCAAGGACGTTCGAAAATTCGGAACCGGGACCAAAATCAACTCTTAACGCTCGACGCAACGGACTAAAAATTACGAGTCGACTATGCACATAAATATAATATAATATTTAAATAATTCTTAAAATTATTTATATATTATATATATTTATATAAACCGTCGGCAAGAAAGAAAACAAGCTCATGTGAGCTGGAAAAAATGGCCATGCGATCGCATGGCCTGAAGGCCTAAATCCCATGCGATCGCATGGTGAATAGTTTCAGGCCACACCCCTATAAATTTCGCAGTTTTGGTTGATCTTTTACACCATCTTTTTCTCTTCCTATCTATCAACGTATATATATTTATATTTATATTATAATTTTAATTTTAATTTTAAATTCTAATAATAAGGGTATGTTAGCAAATTTTGTAAGGGTGTAAGTCGAAATTCTGTCCGTGTAATGCTACGCTATTTTTAATCATTGTAAGTTATGTTCAACCTTTTTAATTTAATGTCTCGTAGCTAAGCTATTATTATGCTTATTTAATGCCGAAGTAATCGTGATGTTGGGCTAAAATATTAAAACGGGGTAATTGGGCTTTGTACCATAATTGGGGTTTGGACAAAAGAACGACACTTGTGGAAATTAGACTATGGGCTATTAATGGGATTTATATTAACTAAATGATACCTCATTAATTTAATATATAGACTTATAATTTGACGTATTTATATATAACCACATACGCTTGACTGGGTACGGTGGGCGGGATATCTATAAATACCAATAATTGTTCATTTTACCGGACACAGAACTGGATTAATAGTTAATAGACTTATTGAAACAGGGGTGGAGTACATTTAAGGGTAATTGGTGTAATTGTTAACAAAGTAGTAAAACCTTGGACTACACGCAGTCGATAACCTGGTGTATTCATTAAACAAAGTATTAAGACCTTGTTACAATTCGAATCTTCAATTAGTTGGAATATTTGACTTCGGGAATAATAATAATTTGACGAAGACTTCCGCATTTTATGATTATGACTGATGGACTATTATGGACAAAACCGTATAGACATATCAAATAATCCAGGACAAAGGACAATTAACCCATGGGAATAAACTAAAATTAACACGTCAAACATCATGATTACGGAAGTTTAAATAAGCATAATTTCTTTATTTCATATTTAATTGCACTTTTATATTTCGCACTTTTATTTACTCTCATTATATTTAATTACACTTTTAATTATCGTACTTTTTAATTATCGCAACTTTATTTATTGTCATTTTATTTTATCGCAATTTCATTGTCATTATTTACTTTATGCTTTAAATTAAGTTATTTTTATATTTTACATTAGGTTTTAACTGCGACTAAAGTTTTAAAATCGACAAACCGGTCATTAAACAGTAAAACCCCCTTTATAATAATAATACTACTTATATATATTTTTGTATTTTTACAATTATAAGTTAAAACTAATATAGCGTTAAACTTGGCTAAAGATCCCTGTGGAACGAACCGGACTTACTAAAAACTACACTACTGTACGATTAGGTACACTGCCTATAAGTATTGTAGCAAGGTTTAGGTATATCCATTCTATAAATAAATAAATATCTTGTGTAAAATTGTATCATATTTAATAGTATTTTCTTGTAAAAATATAACTATTTCCTAGTACGCCTCGCATACATCAAGTATTTTTTGAGCCGCTGCCGGGGACTTCTTGCTTAAACACCGGAAGTGCAACGCTATATATAAAAAAAAGATTTTATTAGAGTTTTATTAAGTTTTTATTAAAAATATACATTTTTAAAAAATATAAAAAAATATACAAAAATATAAAAGAAAAATATCTATATATTTATTTTTAAGAGTTTGTTTAAAATATATAAAGTTAAAAAAGTATTTTTATTTCTATTTTAGTTTTAAAATATAAGTATTTTATTATATTATATAAATATTTATTTATTTTAAAAAACAGCAAAACAGAAAAAAGAAAAAAATTATATAAAAAGTACTCGGCCCGATCACTGTTGCAGCGCGGCCACGAAACCCTACTTCATGCGATCGCATGAACCCGAAGGCAAAATTTCATGCGACCGCATGAAGTGATCTGAAACGTCCCATGTGACCTGGTACTGCATTAATTACGGGATAATTATTATTATTATTATTTAATTAAAACCCTAACTAGGGTTAATGTTTTTAATTATTTATTTTTAGTTTTTAATTAATTTGTATTATTTAGTTTAATTAGTTTTAATAAATTATAAAATTAATAGTTTTATAAAATAAATAATATAAAAATAATATTTTTATAAAAATTGTACTTTTTACAACTTTAAGTTTATTTTTATATTTTGTATCTTTTTATTCGTTTTAGCGTAATATTTGTATTTTTTGCTCGTATTTAGTTTTAAGTCATAGTTTTTGCCGTAGTTATTTTT
Organism: Rutidosis leptorrhynchoides; assembly: GCF_046630445.1. Classification (NCBI taxonomy): domain Eukaryota; kingdom Viridiplantae; phylum Streptophyta; class Magnoliopsida; order Asterales; family Asteraceae; genus Rutidosis; species Rutidosis leptorrhynchoides. The sequence goes on along the minus strand of NC_092338.1, from coordinate 173,120,372 downwards.
ATTTCTAGATTATTAGGCTTTGCCGTAAAATCCCTTAAGTGCTTTTTCTTTAGACTAAGATTTAAGTGCTTTAGAATTTTGCGACGCCGTTTTTTATATTTTAGTACCTTTTTAAGTATCGACGCGCTACTTTCTTATTTTTATTTTTTGACGCCTATTATTTTTTCGACCTTTTATTTTTTGACGTTTTTCGATGCGCTCTTTTTCTTTCTTATTTCTCACCGATCTAGTTTTTAGGACATAGAATTTTCAATTTCTTCTTTAAAATTTCGATAAAATTTCGACGAAAAATTATTTTAAGCGGTTAAATTGATATACATCCAAATTTTCTGCTTCGTAGTAATAGTTGGATTTGTTAGTGGCTAAGTTGTGAGCTTCCGATTTAAAGGGTTCTGGCTCCCTGCTGCATCTATTGGCTATTCGAAACGTGGGCAAAAGCAGAAAAGTCTGTTAATTTGATAACTTTAATAATTTTTATCTTTTATAACTAATAGGATATTCAGTGAATGCACCGAGCAAAACGTTCACCACCTTTCGTACATTCACCACCTGTAACTCGATCAAGACATCTAGCAAATATTGTCGCCGTTGATTTTTCTTTAGAATCGTCATCTAGTCGACCAAGTACTCCAATTCAAATTTCCGATTATCCATTTTTTGAACCCGACCTCACAATTGAGAATCCGAAGGATATTCAGGGACAATTCCGAGATCCTGAACCACTAATCTTTCCTCCGGAACCACCAATCATTCAAACGAAGATTGTCGAGGAACCAACCATTAAATCAGAATCCTCTAGTGATTCAGATTCAATAAATTCAATCATGGAGAATCTGGAAACTCTAAGTATGGAACACCGAATGCGAGCTAAACGCACTGGCCAAGGTCACGCAATTACTCAACCTGACATTAATGTGCCAGATTATGAAATCAAAGGACAAATCCTACACATGGTAACAAATCAATGCCAATTTGGTGGTGCACCGAAGGAAGATCCAAATGAACATCTTCGAACCTTTAATAGGATCTGTACTCTATTTAAAATAAGAGAAGTGGAGGATGAACAGATCTATCTCATGTTATTTCCCTGGACTTTAAAGGGAGAAGCCAAAGATTGGTTAGAATCGTTACCTGAAGGGGCGATTGATACATGGGACGTTTTAGTTGAAAATTTTCTTAAACAATTCTTTCCGGCATCTAAAGCCGTGAGACTTCAAGGAGAAATTGTTACGTTCACATAAAAGCCAAATGAAACTCTATATGAAGCATGGACAAGATTTGGAAAGTTATTGAGAGGATGTCCGCAACATGGTTTAGACACCTGTCAAATAGTACAAATATTCTACCAAGGATGCGACATCAATATAAAGAAAGATATCGATATAGCAGCTGGTGGTTCCATTATGAAGAAAATAGCAACTGACGCTTACAAAATTATTGATAACACTGCTTCCCACTCACATGAGTGGCACCAAGAAAAAGATATCGTTAGATCATCTAAAGCAGCTAGAGCCGATTCTAGCCATGACTTCGATTCCATTTCTGCAAAAATAGATGCTGTCGAGAGACGAATGGAAAAGATGACTAAAGATATTCACTCAATACGAATTAGTTGTGAGCAGTGTGGAGGACCACATTTAACAAAAGATTGTCTCAGTATTGAACTAACAATGGAACAAAGAGAGAATGTTTCATACATAAACCAAAGGCCTGGAAATAATTATCAGAATAATTATCAACCGCCAAGACCAATCTATAATCAAAACCAGAATTATAACCGAAATGTTCCATACAACAACCAGCAAGGTCCAAGCAATCAACAAGTATCCAATAATACTTACAATCAGCAAAGACCTATTTTTCAAAATAACCCACCACAAACCGATGATAAAAAGCTAAATTTAGAAGATATGATGTCAAAGGTAGTTGAATCTCAAACTCAGTTTTTCACATCTCAGAAACAAACCAATGAACAAAATGCTCAAGCATTTAGAAATCAACAAGCTTCTATTCAAAATTTGGAACAAGAAGTGAGCAACCTAGCAAGGTTGATAGGTGAAAGAAAACCAGGAAGTCTACCTAGTAATACAAATGCTAACCTCCGGAATGAAACAGCTAAAGCCATTACCACAAGAAGTGGTATTACACTTAAACAACCTGAAATGCCTGTAATTTCTGATGAAGCTATTCCTACTCCACAAGAACCACAGTCTGAGCAAGATAAGGAAACAGAACCGGTAGTTGAAAAGGTTAATGAAGATAACACAGTTAAAGCTAGACCTTATGTTAAACCCTACCAACCACCACTTCCTTACCCGAGTAAAATGAGAAAAGAGAAACTTGAAGCCGAGCAATTCAAATTCTTGGATATGTTTAAACAGATAAATGTCAATCTTCCTTTCATTGATGTAATTTCAGGAATGCCTAGATATGCTAAATTTTTGAAAGATCTAATCACAAATAGAAAGAAAATGGAAGAACTCTCGGCTGTTACTATGAATGCTAATTATTCTGCAGTGCTGTTGAATAAGATACCAGAAAAATTATCTGATCCAGGAAGTTTCACAATTCCATGTTTTCTGGGTAGTCTTAGTTCAATAGAAGCATTGGCAAATTTAGGTGCTAGTATAAATCTAATGCCATATTCATTATACGCTAAACTAGACCTTGGAGAATTGAAACCAACACGAATAAGCATACAACTAGCCGATCGATCAGTAAAATATCCTAGAGGGATAATGAAAAACATGCTAGTTAAAGTTGGTACTTTAGTATTTCCAGTAGATTTTGTTATTCTGGATATGGAAGAAGATTCTCGAGTTCCTCTCATATTAGGAAGACCATTCTTAAACACGGCTAAATCAATAATAGACGTGTTTGGTAAGAAACTGACCCTAAGTATAGAAGACGAGAGTGTTACCTTTTCAGTTGATAGAGCAATGCAACAACCGCAATCTGCAGATGATACATGTTATTATATTCAAACTATAGATTCACATGCAGAATTGTTAGAAGAATTTTCAGAATTACAAGGAACAGGAGAATGTTCTTTAGGAGATGGAACTGAACCAATTGATGAAATTGAAATGTTAGCTACACTTATGGTTAATGGATATGAACCAACAACAGAAGAAATTCAAATGCTAAAAGAAGAAGACAGATATCGATATAAATCATCGATAGAAGAACCACCGACATTAGAGTTAAAGCCACTTCCAAACCATTTGGAATATGCTTATTTACATGGTGAATCTGAATTACCTGTAATAATATCGTCTTCTCTTACTGAAAATGCAAAATCTCAACTCATTTCTGTGCTAAAAGCTCATAAACCAGCTATTGCATGGAAGATTCATGACATTAAAGGAATAAGTCCTTCGTATTGCACACATAAAATCCTTATGGAAGAAGGTCATAAAACGTATGCGCAACGCCAACGAAGACTAAATCCTAATATGCAAGATGTTGTTAAGAAAGAAATTATTAAACTGCTAGATGCAGGTTTAATTTATCCAATCTCTGATAGTCCATGGGTAAGCCCAGTTCAATGCGTACCTAAGAAGGGTGGCATGACTGTTATCACAAATGAGAAAAATGAGCTTATTCCTATTAGGACTGTAACAGGATGGCGTGTTTGTATTGATTATAGAAAATTAAATGACGCCACCAGAAAAGATCACTTTCCCTTACCTTTTATTGATCAAATGTTAGAAAGATTAACCGAAAACAGTTACTATTGTTTTCTTGATGGTTTTTCCGGATATTTTCAAGTTCCAATAGCACCCGAGGACCAAGAGAAAACCACATTCACGTGCCCTTATGGTACTTTTGCTTACAAACGCATGCAATTTGGACTTTGCAACGCCCCTGCAACCTTTCAAAGGTGCATGATGGCGATTTTTCACGACATGATAGAAGAATGCATGGAAGTTTTCATGGATGACTTTTTAGTTTTCGGTGATACATTTGAATCATGTCTAGTTAATCTTGAACGAATGCTTATTAGATGCGAACAATCAAATCTAGTACTTAATTGGGAGAAATGCCATTTCATGGTTAAAGAAGGCATCGTTCTTGGTCATAAAATTTCAAAGGAAGGAATTGAAGTGGATAGAGCTAAAGTAGATGTAATTGCTAAACTTCCACATCCCACCAATGTTAGAGGAGTTAGGAGTTTTCTAGGGCATGCCGGTTTTTACCGACATTTCATAAAAGATTTTTCTAAAATTGCCACTCATATGAATAAACTCCTAGAAAAAGATTCTCCATTCATCTTTTCGGATGAATGCATCAAATATTTTAATATTCTTAAAGAAAAACTCACTAATGCGCCGATCATGATAACTCCAAATTGGAATCTACCATTTGAACTTATGTGTGATGCAAGTGATTTTGCAATGGGGGCCGTTTTAGGACAAAGGATTGAAAAACGATTTCAACCTATTTATTATGCTAGTAAGATGTTACAAGGAGCACAAACGAATTACACAACTACTGAAAAAGAACTCCATGCTATTGTCTTTGCTTTTGACAAATTTCGTTCATATCTCGTTCTAGCTAAAACGGTGGTCTATACCGACCATTCTGCTCTTAGATACCTATTTTTAAAACAAGATGCCAAGCCACGATTAATCCGTTGGATCTTACTCTTACAAGAGTTCGATATTGAAATCCGAGATAAAAAGGGAGCAGAAAATCTCGCCGCTGATCATCTTTCTCATCTTGAAAATCCTGAATTAGAAGTTCTAAATAAATCGGTCATACAAGACAACTTTCCTGATGAATATCTATTGAAGATAGATTATAGTGAAATTCCATGGTTTGCAGATTATGCAAACTATTTAGTATGTGGATTCCTTGAAAAAGGATTGTCGTACCAAAAACGAAAGAAATTCTTTAGTGATATAAAACACTATTTCTGGGAAGATCCACATTTGTTTAAAAGTTGTCCCGATGGAATAATACGCCGATGTGTATTCGGAGATGAAGCTAGTCAAATTTTAAACCATTGTCACACAGGACCAACAGGAGGGCATTATGGGCCTCAACTCACAGTAAGAAAAATTTACGATGCTGGATTCTATTGGCCTACAATTTTCAAAGACGCACACCTTCTTTGCAAATCATGTGATGCTTGTCAAAGGGCCAGAAAAATAAGTCAATGATAATGCTAAAAACGAACATATATTTCATAACATTATTCCTCAAGAAAGACAAGCTTTTAGTTGCAATTGTTCTATTTACAAGAGATATTCGTTTAAATATTAAAAAGTGAAGACAAAAGGCAGATTCGACAAATTGAAGACAAAAAGGTCCAAAGAGCTAAAAAGTACAAGATACAACTAAAAAGGTTCAAAATATTGATGAGGAACGTCTCAAAATGACAAGAGTACAAGTTGCGGAACGCAAAGTACGCGATTTAAAATAATACGCGAGGACGTCCGAAAATCCGGAACCGGGACCTGAGCCAAGAAGAAACGCCCGACGCAACGGACCAAAAATATCTAGTCTACTATGCACAAGAATATAATATAATATATATATAATTATATATAATTATATTATATATATATTATTATTATTATATTACGTCGGCAAGAAGAAAACAAAAGTAGTTGGCTGAATCCAGGGTGGCCATGCGACTCGCATGGCCAGAGGCACAAAACCATGCGAGTCGCATGGTGTGAGATTGCTGGTCAGGTCCTATAAATAGCCAGTTTTCTGACGAGTTTTAGACACATCTTTTTTTCTCTTCCTCTTCAACGTAAATATATTTATATTTATAATTTATATTTTAATTTTAATTATAATTCTAATAATAAGGGTATGTTAGCGAATGTTGTAAGGGTGTAAGTCGAAATTCTGTCCGTGTAACGCTACGCTATTTTTAATCATTGTAAGTTATGTTCAACCTTTTTATATTAATGTCTCGTAGCTAAGTTATTATTATGCTTATTTAAAACGAGGTAATCATGATGTTGGGCTAATTACTAAAATTGGGTAATTGGGCTTTGTACCATAATTGGGGTTTGGACAAAAGAACGACACTTGTGGAAACTAGACTATGGGCTATTAATGGGCTTTATATTTGTTTAACTAAATGAAAGTTTGTTAATGTTAATATAAAGATTTACAATTGGGCGTCCCTATAAATTACCATATAAACTCGATCGGACACGATGGGCGGGGTATTTATATGTACGAATAATCGTTCATTTAACCGGACACGGGAATGGATTAATAGCCACTAGAATAATTAAAACAGGGGTGAAATTACATTCAAGGGTAATTGGTGTAATTGTTAACAAAGTAGTAAAACCTTGGTTTACACGCAGTCGATAACCTGGTGTATTCATTAAACAAAGTATTAAAACCTTGTTACAATTCGAATCCCCAATTAGTTGGAATATTTATCTTCGGGTATAATAATAATTTGACAAGGACACTTGCAATTTATATTTATGACTGATGGACTGTTATGGACAAAAACCAGACGGACATATTGAATAATCCAGGACAAAGGACAATTAACCCATGGGCATAAAACTAAAATCAACACGTCAAACATCATGATTACGGAAGTTTAAATAAGCATAATTCTTTTATATCATATTTTATTTCCTTTATTTTATATTTAATTGCACTTCTAATTATCGCACTTTTATTTATTGTTATTTCATTTTATCGCACTTTTAATTATCGTACTTTTTAATTATCGCAATTTAATTTTATCGCATTTTTATTATTCGCAATTTCATTATCGTTATTTACTTTACGCTTTAATTTAAGTCTTGTATTTATTTTATATTTTACATTAGGTTTTAACTGCGACTAAAGTTTTAAAATCGACAAACCGGTCATTAAACGGTAAAAACCCCCCTTTATAATAATAATATTACCTATATATATATTTGTATTTTTATAAAAGTAAACTAATATAGCGTTGAGCTTTGTTTAAAGATTTCCCTGTGGAACGAACCGGACTTACTAAAAACTACACTACTGTACGATTAGGTACACTGCCTATAAGTGTTGTAGCAAGGTTTAAGTATATCCATTCTATAAATAAATAAATATCTTGTGTAAAATTGTATCGTATTTAATAGTATTTTCTGCTAAAATTTAATAGTATTTTATACCCCCCTGCTTTGACATCAAGTATTTTTGGCGCCGCTGCCGGGGATATTTTCGCCGAAGCGAAACGCCATATTTTTAATTTTTAAGTTATAATTAGTTTTTGTAAAATTTATATTTTTGTTTAAAAATTAAAAAGATATAAAAAAATTAAAATCTTTTAAAACCAAAAAAAAAAAAAAAAATATATTTTAAATATATTTTTTAAGTTTTTCTTTTATTTTTACAAAATTATAAAGTATTTTAAGTTAATTTTAAGTTTTTATTTTAATTATATATATATATTTTATTTAAATTTAAAAAAAAAAAAAAAAAAAAGAAAAAAAAAAAAAAAGTAATCGGGCCAAGGTACTGTAGCAGCCCAACTTTTGGCCTGGATCCGAACCCCATGCGAGTCGCATGGAATTTCAACTAAACCCCATGCGAGTCGCATGAGGGGTCTGACAGGGCCACCCTCAAACCCTAAAAACGCATTAATTACGGAGTATAATATATTATTATTTAATTAAACCCTAGTTTTATTATTATTAATTAAGATTTTAGTTTAATTAATTACTTTTAATTAGTTTTATTATATTTAAAACTTAATACTTTTATTATAAAATATAAAAATAATATTTTTATAAAATCTAATATTTTTATAACTTTTTATAACTTTTAATATTTTGTCCCTTTTTAATCGTTGTAGCGTAATATTTGTATTTTTAGCTCATATTTAATTTTAAACTTAGTTTTTGCTTTAGTTATTTTTACTCCTAGATTTTTAGGCTTTGCCGTAGAATTCCTTAAGTGCTTTTTCTTTAGACTAAGATTTAGGTGCTTTAGAATTTTGCGACGCCTTTTTACGTTTTAGTTTCTTTTTTTAAGTTATTTCCATTTGGGATTTAGTTTCTCCTGTAAGCTTTAATATTTTTAGACCGTTTACTATGTATCAATTATCATTCCAATTAGTAATTTCAATTTGCGATTATAATTTTAAGTTAGTTGTAGTAATAAGGTTAAATTAGTTAAGTATTTTTAAGTTTTTATAAGTTTCTTTTATTTTTTTCCGTCACTTTTTATTTTTCAACCATTTTTTTTTTTCTTTTTCGACATTTTTCGACGCGCAATCTTTTTCTTTCTTATTTCTCGCTATTCTAGTTTTAGGACTTAGAATTTTTTCTACTTCTTATCTAAATTTCTTAAAATTACGAAAATTTATTTTAAGTAGTTAAATTGATAGACATCAAAATTTTCTGGTTCGTAGTAATAGTTGGATTTGTACGTGGACCGGGTTATTGGAGCCAAACAGTCCTCAATTATATTGAGACCAAACGAATCCTGCCCCTCTGCTGCATCTTTTGGCTATTCGAAACGTGGGCAAAATCAGAAAAGTCTATTGATTGGATAACTTATTATAATTTTTCTTTCCTTTTTAAAACTAATAGGATATTTTGTGAATGCACCGAGCAAGACGTTCATCACCTTTTGTACGTTCACCACCTGTAACTCGATCAAGACATCGTTTAACAAATATAACCGCCGTTGATTTTTCTTTAGAATCGTCATCCAGTCGACCAAGTACTTCAGTTCAAATTTCCGATAATCCATTTTTTGAACCAAACCTCACAATTGAGAATCCAGAAAATATTCAGGAACGGTTCATAGATCCTGAACCATTAAACTTTCCTCCGGAACCACCAATCATTCAAACAGAGATTGTTGAGGAACGAACTATTAAATCAGAATCATCTAGTGATACCGATTCAACAAATTCAATTATGGAGAATCTGGAACCTTTAAGTATGGAAGACCGAATGAGAGCTAAACGCACTGGCCAAGGTCACGCAATTACTCATCCAGACATTAATGCGCCAGATTATGAAATCAAAGGACAAATTTTACACATGGTGACTAATCAATGCCAATTTAGTGGTGCGCCGAAGGAAGATCCAAATGAACATCTACGTACCTTTAATAGGATCTGCACACTATTTAAAATACGAGAAGTGGAGGATGAACAGATATATCTCATGTTATTTCCCTGGACTTTAAAGGGAGAAGCCAAAGATTGGTTGGAATCGTTACCTGAAGGGGCGATCGATACATGGGATGTTTTAATTGACAAATTTCTTAAACAATTTTTTCCTGCATCTAAAGCCGTAAGACTTCAAGCAGAAATTGTTACGTTCACACAAAAGCCAAATGAAACTCTATATGAGGCGTGGACAAGATATGGAAAGTTATTAAGAGGATGTCCGCAACATGGTTTAGACACCTGTCAAATAGTACAAATATTCTACCAAGGATGCGACATCACTACAAGAAAAGACATAGATATAGCAGCTGGTGGTTCTATTATGAAGAAAACCGAAACTGATGCTTACAAAATTATTGATAATACTGCTTCCCACTCACATGAGTGGCACCAAGAAAAAGATATCATTAGATCATCTAAAGCAGCTAGAGCCGATTCTAGCCATGACTTAGATTCCATTTCCGCAAAGATAGATGCTGTGGAGAGACGAATGGAAAAGATGACTAAGGATATTCACTCAATACGAATTAGTTGTGAGCAGTGTGGAGGACCACATTTGACAAAAGATTGTCTCAGTATTGAATTAACAATGGAACAAAGAGAGAATATTTCATACATAAACCAAAGGCCTGGAAATAATTATCAGAATAATTATCAACCGCCAAGACCGATTTACAATCAAAACCAGAATTATAACCGAAATATTCCATACAACAACCAACAAGGTCCTAGCAATCAACAAGTATCCAATAATACTTACAATCAGCAAAGACCGAATTTTCAAAACAAACCACCACAACAAACCGATGATAAAAAGCCGAATTTAGAAGATATGATGACGAAGCTAGTTGAAACTCAAACGCAGTTTTTCACATCTCAAAAACAAACCAATGAACAAAATGCTCAAGCATTTAGAAATCAACAAGCTTCTATTCAAAATCTGGAACAAGAAGTAAGTAACCTAGCAAGGTTAATAGGTGAAAGAAAACCGGGAAGTTTACCTAGTGATACAAATGCTAACCCCCGGAATGAAACAGCTAAAGCTATTACCACAAGAAGTGGTACAACACTTAAACCACCTGAAATACCTGTAACTTCTGATGAAACTATTCCTACTCCACAAGAACCACAACCTGATCAAGATAAGGAAAAAGAACCGGTAGTTGAAAAGGTTAATAAAGATAACACAGTTAAGGATAAACCTTATGTTAAACCATATCAACCACCACTTCCTTATCCGAGTAAAATGAAGAAAGAAAAACTTGAAGCCGAGCAATCCAAATTCTTGGATATGTTTAAACAGATAAATGTAAATCTTCCTTTCATTGATGTGATTTCAGGAATGCCAAGGTATGCTAAATTCTTGAAAGATCTAATCACGAATAGAAGGAAAATGGAAGAACTCTCGGCTGTTACTATGAATGCTAATTGTTCAGCAGTGCTGTTGAATAAGATACCAGAAAAACTATCTGATCCAGGAAGTTTCACAATTCCATGTTTTCTGGGTAGTCTTAGTTCAATAGAAGCATTGGCAGACTTAGGTGCTAGTATAAATCTAATGCCGTATTCACTATACGCTAAACTAGACCTTGGAGAATTGAAACCAACCAGAATAAGCATACAACTAGCCGATAGATCAATAAAATATCCTAGAGGGATAATGGAGAACATGCTAGTTAAAGTTGGTACTTTAGTATTTCCAGTAGATTTTGTTGTTTTGGACATGGAAGAAGATTCTCAAGTTCCTCTCATATTAGGAAGACCATTCTTAAACACGGCTAAAGCAATGATAGACGTGTTCGGTAAGAAACTGACCCTAAGTATAGAGGATGAGAGTGTTACCTTTTCAGTTGATAGAGCCATGCAACAACCACAATCTGCAGATGATACATGTTATTATATTCAAACTATAGATGCACATGCAGAATTATTAGAAGAATTTCCAGAATTACAAGGAACAGGAGAATGTTCTTTAGGAGAAGGAAATGAACCAATTGATGAAGCTGAAATGTTAGCTACACTTATAGCTAATGGATATGAACCAACAACAGAAGAAATTCAAATGCTAAAAGAAGAAGACAGATATCGATATAAATCATCGATAGAAGAACCTCCAAAATTAGAGTTAAAGCCACTTCCAAACCATTTGGAATACGCTTATTTACATGGTGAATCTGAATTACCTGTAATAATATCGTCTTCTCTTACTGAAAATGAGAAATCACAGCTCATTTCTGTGTTGAAAGCTCATAAACCAGCCATTGCATGGAAGATTCATGATATTAAAGGAATAAGTCCTTCGTATTGCACACATAAAATCCTTATGGAAGAAGGTCATAAAACGTATGTGCAACGCCAACGAAGACTAAATCCTAATATGCAAGATGTAGTTAAGAAAGAGATTATTAAACTACTAGATGCAGGTTTGATATATCCAATTTCTGATAGTCCATGGGTAAGCCCAGTTCAATGCGTGCCTAAGAAGGGTGGCATGACTGTCATTACAAATGAGAAAAATGAGCTTATTCCTACTAGGACTGTAACAGGATGGCGTGTATGTATTGATTATAGAAAATTAAATGACGCCACCAGAAAAGATCACTTTCCATTACCTTTCATAGATCAAATGTTGGAAAGATTGGCCGGAAATAGTTACTATTGTTTTCTAGATGGATTTTCCGGATATTTTCAAATTCCAATAGCACCCGAAGACCAAGAGAAAACCACATTCACGTGCCCTTATGGTACTTTTGCTTACAAAAGAATGCCATTTGGACTTTGTAACGCCCCTGCAACCTTTCAAAGGTGTATGATGGCGATTTTTCACGACATGATAGAAGAATGCATGGAAGTATTCATGGATGACTTTTCAGTCTTCGGTGATACATTTAAATCATGTCTAGTTAATCTGGAACGAATGCTAATTAGATGCGAAAAATCAAATCTAGTACTTAATTGGGAGAAATGCCATTTCATGGTTAAAGAAGGCATCGTTCTTGGACATAAAATTTCAAAAGAAGGAATTGAAGTGGATAGAGCTAAAGTAGATGTAATTGCTAAACTTCCACATCCCACAAATGTTAGAGGAGTTAGGAGTTTTCTAGGGCATGCCGGTTTTTACCGACGTTTTATAAAAGATTTTTCTAAAATTGCCACTCCTATGAATAAACTCCTAGAAAAGGATGCGCCATTCATCTTTTCAGATGAATGTATCAAATCTTTTAATATTCTTAAAGAAAAACTCACTAATGCACCGATCATGATAACACCAAATTGGAATCTACCATTTGAACTAATGTGCGATGCAAGTGATTTTGCAATGGGAGCCGTTTTAGGACAAAGGATTGAAAAACGATTTCAACCTATATATTATGCTAGTAAGACATTACAAGGAGCACAAACGAACTATACAACTACTGAAAAAGAACTCCTTGCTATTGTCTTTGCTTTTGACAAATTTCGATCATATCTCGTTCTAGCAAAAACGGTGGTCTATACCGACCATTCTGCTCTTAGATACCTATTTTCAAAACAAGATGCTAAACCAAGATTAATCCGTTGGATCTTACTCTTACAAGAGTTTGATATTGAAATCCGAGATAAAAAAGGAGCAGAAAATCTCGCCGCTGATCATCTTTCTCGTCTTGAAAATCCCGAATTAGAAGTTCTGAATGAATCGGCCATACAAGACAACTTTCCTGATGAATATCTATTGAAGATAGATTATAAAGAAATCCCATGGTTTGCAGACTATGCAAACTACTTAGTTTGTGGATTCCTTGAAAAAGGATTATCGTACCAAAGACGAAAGAAATTCTTCAGTGATATAAAACACTATTTCTGGGAAGATCCACATTTGTTTAAAAGTTGTCCCGATGGAATAATACGCCGATGTGTATTTGGAGATGAAGCTAGTAAAATTTTAAACCATTGTCACACAGGACCAACAGGAGGGCATTATGGGCCTCAACTAACAGCAAGAAAAGTTTATGAAGCTGGATTCTATTGGCCTACAATTTACAAAGACTCACACCTTCTTTGCAAATCCTGTGATGCATGTCAAAGGGCCGGAAAAATAAGTCAACGTGATGAAATGCCACAAAATGTCATCCAAGTATGTGAAGTATTTGACATTTGGGGTATTGACTTTATGGGTCCATTTCCAAAATCTCATAATAATCTATATATACTCGTAGCCATTGATTATGTATCTAAATGGGCGGAAGCACAAGCTCTCCCAACTAACGATGCACGAGTAGTAGTCAACTTTTTAAAACGTCTTTTTGCAAGGTTTGGAACACCGAAAGCTTTAATAAGTGATCGGGGTACTCATTTCTGTAATAATCAACTTGAGAAAGTTCTTAAAAGATATGGAGTAACTCATAAAATCTCCACCGCATATCATCCACAAACAAGTGGACAAGTTGAAAATACAAACCGAGCTTTAAAACGTATTCTAGAGAAAACCGTAGGATCAAATTCGAAGGAATGGTCCATTAAATTGGAGGATGCACTCTGGGCTTTTAGAACAGCCTACAAAACTCCAATTGGAACCACACCTTTTAGACTTGTGTATGGAAAAGCATGTCATCTTCCAGTAGAAATTGAACACAAAGCATTTTGGGCTTTGAAGACATGTAATCTTGATTTACATGAAGCCGGACGTCTACGATTAAGTCAACTAAACGAATTAGAAGAATTAAGACACGAAGCATACGAAAATTCGTTAATCTATAAAGAAAGAACGAAGAAATGGCATGATAAAAGAATCAGAAATTCAAAAGAATTTAAAGAAGGAGACAGAGTTCTTCTTTTCAATTCACGATTCAAGCTATTTCCTGGAAAATTGAAATCAAGATGGTCTGGACCATTCATAGTCAAAAGAGTTTTCCCATACGGAACGATAGAATTAATAAATTCAAATGGGATTGAATTTAAAGTTAATGGTCACAGAGTTAAACATTACATACAGGGTCCGATGGAAGTCGACAACGAAGTTAATCACAATTTCGACACCACAGCTAACTAAGTGTGGGGAGAATCAAGTCTTTAAAGGATAATATGTATTTCTGTTAGAGTTAGATTGTCTGTTTTCGTGTAGTTCTCGAAAATGGAACACATATGGTCTTTCCCTAGCAGACCCTAAAGAACTAGTCTTCTCCCCCCATTCTGAATTTTTATTTTTTTTTAGGTTTTTACAAAATGAAGACTGCCTGTGAATTAAACCATGGTCTAATGCTACACGCTTTGATCACTAAACGTAATAATGACATACTACCGAGTGAATTAGTATCAGTAATCAGAGAAAGAATGGACGGAGTTAGAAAAGGATCCAGATGCGAAGATAATAAGTTACAATTTGGTAAAGGAAAATCAAAATCCGCAGCGAAAAGAAGAGCACGACACCTAGAAAAATGTCACAAATGCGGAAAATGGTCACATGGAGGTAAATGTTCAAATAATCAAACCTATTCAAATACCGAATTTGTTACTTTATGCAGAGACGGACCGTTCATATGTTTAGAAGAAAAGACAATGAATGCTCGAGGTTACGCCTATGCAGCCATGGAAGACCAATTAAACCGACTATCTTATGAATATAATAGATCATATAACTAAGAAATCTATTTCACAGGTATGTCTGTACAGTTTTTATTTTTATTTTTAATTTTAACCTTTTGATAATAAATGCTAATTTGTTCGCTAAAAAGTATTAAATTGGTATTAAATAAAATTAGGTTTGGCGACCGAAATTATTGATATCGTTCAAAAATTTATTACATCACTGCGAAATTTAACGTTTATTCTTAAGGTATAAATATCTTTAATCAATCAACCCAAAATATTTCAAAAATTCGTCATGAGTTAAAATTAGGTCTTGGAACCGAAATTACTTTACCGAAAAGAGGGGCGCATATTTTTGATAATATTTGATTGATTAAAGTGGGATAAAAAGACAAAAAGATTTTTAAATTTATTTTTACCATGTTTTTAAAATTAATATTTAAATCTTAAGTTAATACTGTAAACTTTATAAAAACAATATTTTTAAAATTGTAAATATTTGAATTTTTAAAATAAGTTTGGTGTGAATTTATAATATGAATTTATAAAGTCTAGTGTGAATTTTTAAAAATATGAATTTTTTTTAAAATTTTATGCATTTCAAATATTAAGTTTGGTGTGAATTTTTAATTTTTAATATTAATTTTGAATTTTATATTTAAGTTGTGTGAATTTAAAAACAAAAATTTACTTTATCTCATTAAGTTAAAAATATGATTTTTAAAATTCGTCGTAAGTTGAAGACTAGGTCTTTGAACCGAAATTGCTTTACCCGAGGGAGGGACGAGAACTTTTATTATCATTATTTTTAATCTTATTGATTTAAAGTATGCAAAAAACATTAAAAAACCCAAAAATCTTAGCTTTTAAAACAATCCTACAAAAAGACAAATTTTAAAATTTTGTCGAGGGACGGACTAGGGCATCATCCCGAAACGACCTCGTCTTAAAAAGAAACAAAATTTTTAAATTTTATTAAATTTTATGTTTTAAAAGTTTAAGGTTTATAAAAAAAAAAAAAAAAAAAAAAAAAAAAAAAAAAAAAAAAAAAAAAAAACAACAAAAATACCTGGAAATTGGCCCCCATGCGAGTCGCATGGGGATGGGCAGGCAGCCATGCGACTCGCATGGCTGTTAAAAACTGGACAGGATCAAAAAGCAGCCGAGTTCTGCTTCTTTCACAACACACACACATATACACGAAAACTCTCCCAAATCCTCTCAAAAATCCGCCATTTTTCACCAAATTTCTTGCAAAACTTCACAATAATCATGCCTAGATTCAGTAGTCTCAACCCCTTCAGGAGAAAGGTAAAGATTTCACCCCTAATCTCTTTAAATTCGAATTTTTGTGTTCTTGAGCTAGAAAATTTATATTTTGATTTTGTTAAATTTAAGTGTAATTAGAGCTAAATTGTTGTTATATTATGCATGTATATCCTAGATAGAAGCTATTTAACATGAATTGAAGCTAAAAACTTCAAATTTTTAAGAATCTAGGGTTTGTGTTCTTGAGCAATTTGGGGCTTTTTAATATAAATAGGTTATGGCCGATTTTTGTCATGAATTGTTGCTAAATTAAGTAGTGTAACATGTTTAGGTAGTTAATTGATCCAAACTTTGAGCCTAAACATGTTTTTGAGAATTAAAGTAGACTTTTTAAGTCTAAAAATTCATGAACTTGGATAATTTGATATAAAGGCCATTTGAAACTTGTTTCATTGCTAGTAGTGATTATTTTGGCATGTTATTTAAGATAAATGCTTATGAACTTGATGTACATTTTTCGTATATGCTTATTTGACAAAGTGTAGACTTGACAAAAATAAGAAAATGAGCACTAGTTTGATTTGAATGCCATGTAACAAGTGTTTAATTGTTATAATAATTATTGTTGACATGTTTAAGAGTTTAAATGTGATAAAACATTGTACACATTTTCGTATGTAAAAGTGTAGAATTATTATTGTTAAGAAAATGTGTATAAAATGTGTTATGAATTGAACAGGTCATCATAATTGTTTCAAGTTATTATTTTGCTAACACTAATGCATATTTGGATGCACAAATTTTGTGTTTAATGTGTTTTGCAGAAAGCCGATACTGGAGGTTCAGGAGCATCATCATCCAGGCAACCAGAGCCCGAACCGCAAATGTTTCATGAACAAGAACAACATATGCAACAAGAAGAAGAAGAACAGGAGGAGCAACATATTCCTTATCACGATCAAGATCAATTATTCGTGAATCAGTTTCGTCAATTCGCTCCACATCAAAGGATTCTGAGCTTAGACATTAATGAAGATCAGTTACATCCAAATCTGAGATTTGATCGATGTTGGATAGAGTATCCAGATTATCAAAAGAACATGCACATTCTCTACAATAAGGTTGTTGAAATGCCAAGGGCAATTGACTGGGTACCTTTGGAAACAGTTGACCTTGCCGAACCGATTCGGGGATTATTGGTGCAAAGGTATGGTAATTCTCAGTTTAACGATTGGATGCGCCTATTTTCCATTCGTAGAACCATATATAGGGAATGGTGTATAGAATTACTTAGTACTATTAAGTTAAACAGTGATGTTAGGAGGATAGATGATAGAAGCTTTATTAGATTTCTGTTAGGTGGACGAATGTACAGAATGTCCATGATAGATTTAGCAAGGGCCTTACAGATTTACACCCCTGCTGAACTTTTGAGCCCCGACTGTAATAGCCTGATTGCCCAAGGAGAAAGGGTAGATAGGGAATTTGATGTTAACGCTGTCTGGAGGCGTATGTCCCACTTTAATGAATTTCACGCCAGTGGAAATCATACATACTTAGATATAGACAGAGCTGAACTCCGGGTGATTCATAGATTCTTAGCAAACACAATTACACAAAGGGGTAGGAATAAGGAGAAATTGACCGTAAACGATTTGTTCTACCTCAAGTGTATTAGAGACCCGAGGAGTTTCGTTAACATTCCCTATTGTGTTGGTTATTATCTCGCTAATGTAGTTTCGGGGATGAAATCGGGGAGTATTATAGGTGGTGGTATTTTCATTACTCTCATTGGAGAGTATTTAGGTGTAGATAAGCACCAAGGGGGTCCAATGAACGAAATAGAGGACGGAGGTGAAACTATAAGTTCAAACCTTTATCACGGTGCAAGGGTATTATTGATGAGACGTGGTCGGGTATATCGATACGAGGGACCTCAGCGACAGGTAGAGAGAGGTTCGGATGACGAGATGGAGGAGGCGAACAACATTATAGGAGTTGTTCGGGAGACTGCTCTTGATTTAGGAGTTCGTATGGAGGATGAATACATGACGAACTATGATAGGCATATGCAGTACGAGGCATGGCAACGCCGGAATGACTACGAGCATTCCCGGCAACGAGAGCATGACCGATGGGATTATCATCAGCGCCAAATTATAAGCCAGTTGCAGCCTGGTGAGATGTATTATCCGACCCGACCCGCATACTATCCCGCACATCAGCCAGAGATGAGACCACCCTATGATTCATATGATTATGACGCAGCATACCAGTACACCTATAATCAGCCATGGAACCCGGACGCGAACATGAATTGGGATCCATATCCTAATTTTCCTCCTAACCCACCTCCTGATCAGTAGAGATAAGTGGTAATTTTTATTTTTATTTTAAACACTTAACATTTTATTATGTTTATGTAATGTTGGATATTTTATTATTATTGTGTACTAATATTTTTCTTATAGTTTGAAAGTGGGATGCCAAAGTTCCATTACAAATTGCATGTATGATTATATTTGTATTGTATGTATTCTATTTTATGCACAAAACAGGGTAAAACAACGCGTTTTCAAAGACTGGCATTAAGTTCAGCAAAAGCAAGTAATTTTGACGACAATGATGCAAAATGTATGTGAAATAACAACAAGACGGAATGAACAAATGACGTGCACCATTTATCATTCAGCAAACAAACGCCAATATATTTGGAAACTTTGGTAAAAATTTAATCATTTTCACACAAATCACCCTCAATAATTTAAATTGTTACTGATTTCTTGCATATGAGGGCATTGCAAGATCTTAAGTGTGGGAAGGGGTTAAATTCTTTCGGATTTTAAAATTTTTATATTAAACACTTGGTTACCATTAAAAATACTAGTAAAGCAGTAGTTGTATTAGAATCTAGTGCTCTCTGATAAAAAGAACAGCCCTAGTCTTATATACTGACTACCCAATTCTAGTAAAATTTTTCGAAATTTTCAATTAAATGAATTCAAATCATGTTTATACATATTTATGAACGATAAAACTAGGTTTTAACACCGAAATTATTGTTACCTCAAAAAGGACATAAATTGAGAAACAAACTAAAACGTCAAAATTCATTTAAAATGGAATAGAGGACGATAAAAAGAAAAATAAAAAGCCAAGTGTGGGAAAATTTACCAAATTATTTTAAACATATATCACATATATTTGTAACAAATAACTGAAAATACTTTTGCTTTGGACTAAACTAAACTGTTTTACCCGATGAAAGAAAAGAAGAGATGGATCTACACGATGAATCAATTCCATCATTAAAAGGAAGTAAAGTCTTCCGAAAAAGACACGCGCTTCTTGATTTAGGTCATGAAGTTGTCGTTCAGACCAGCTGTAGGTTGACGAAAAATCTAGAAAAGTCATCACTAAAATCAGCAGGAAATCCACGGACCTCAGCATTAAACAGGGTCGCCAAGTGGTCAGATTTATCCTAACCATGAGAAGGATTTATCTCGTACAATGGGGAGGCACCGTGCAAATTAGCTGGATAAGACTAATGAATCAGATCCCCAGAAAGGATAATCTCCTTAAAGATTAAAAATCAGCTTTTAAGACTGATATTACTCAATCCTAGAGATTGACCTTAAAGATTGAGAATTCAAACTCATGGAATTCAATGATATCTAAACTCGAGCTTGAACGAGAAAATATTTTGATCAAATTACAAACCGATTTGTTTTCTGAAAACCCTATTTTCAATGCGTTCATTACCATTGAACGTAAAATCCTAGGAATTCACCTGGAATTCATTAGGTCACCTGAACTAAATCGGGTGTCAACCGTAAGAACGGTGGTTGCATAACATGGTCAAAGACAGGACCTTGTGCCAGACCGACAAATTATAAGGGTGAGCTTTACTATTGCTCCTACCAAGGATAGTAATTGCGTCCGACACGTTATAGACCATAATCAAAAGCATGTCACGGGACATTGCCTTAACAGTTGCTTGTTCAACGCTTTCCTTACAACCGGACGGTAGTTTGCCGAAAGGTAATATACGGAACAAGTAAACTGGACGTGTTGCTTTCCAAATACAAGGTTAGCAAGTGGGTGACACAAAACCGCAAGATTTGAGCTAAAATTTTCAAATCTGAAACCCACCAAACCCACAAAAATATTTTGCAAACACCGGTAAAGGGTTATTCCGGAAAACTTATCTAGGGGAAAAACTAGATTTAATTTTCAAAAGATCAAATGTTTTCATAAAGATCCAATTTCCTTAATGGATCTAAATTTTTATAGTCATGTGAGACTGTAAACCATATCGTTACTACCATTGTTTATACCGCCGTATAGAAATCACTGATGTACAAAGTGTGAAGAATAAAGAAGTGATTCTAGTATTTCAAGACGATATTGCTTGAGGACAAGCAACGCTCAAGTGTGGGAATATTTGATAATGCTAAAAACGAACATATATTTCATAACATTATTCCTCAAGAAAGACAAGCTTTTAGTTGCAATTGTTCTATTTACAAGAGATATTCGTTTAAATATTAAAAAGTGAAGACAAAAGGCAGATTCGACAAATTGAAGACAAAAAGGTCCAAAGAGCTAAAAAGTACAAGATACAACTAAAAAGGTTCAAAATATTGATGAGGAACGTCTCAAAATGACAAGAGTACAAGTTGCGGAACGCAAAGTACGCGATTTAAAATAATACGCGAGGACGTCCGAAAATCCGGAACCGGGACCTGAGCCAAGAAGAAACGCCCGACGCAACGGACCAAAAATATCTAGTCTACTATGCACAAGAATATAATATAATATATATATAATTATATATAATTATATTATATATATATTATTATTATTATATTACGTCGGCAAGAAGAAAACAAAAGTAGTTGGCTGAATCCAGGGTGGCCATGCGACTCGCATGGCCAGAGGCACAAAACCATGCGAGTCGCATGGTGTGAGATTGCTGGTCAGGTCCTATAAATAGCCAGTTTTCTGACGAGTTTTAGACACATCTTTTTTTCTCTTCCTCTTCAACGTAAATATATTTATATTTATAATTTATATTTTAATTTTAATTATAATTCTAATAATAAGGGTATGTTAGCGAATGTTGTAAGGGTGTAAGTCGAAATTCTGTCCGTGTAACGCTACGCTATTTTTAATCATTGTAAGTTATGTTCAACCTTTTTATATTAATGTCTCGTAGCTAAGTTATTATTATGCTTATTTAAAACGAGGTAATCATGATGTTGGGCTAATTACTAAAATTGGGTAATTGGGCTTTGTACCATAATTGGGGTTTGGACAAAAGAACGACACTTGTGGAAACTAGACTATGGGCTATTAATGGGCTTTATATTTGTTTAACTAAATGAAAGTTTGTTAATGTTAATATAAAGATTTACAATTGGGCGTCCCTATAAATTACCATATAAACTCGATCGGACACGATGGGCGGGGTATTTATATGTACGAATAATCATTCATTTAACCGGACACGGGAATGGATTAATAGCCACTAGAATAATTAAAACAGGGGTGAAATTACATTCAAGGGTAATTGGTGTAATTGTTAACAAAGTAGTAAAACCTTGGTTTACACGCAGTCGATAACCTGGTGTATTCATTAAACAAAGTATTAAAACCTTGTTACAATTCGAATCCCCAATTAGTTGGAATATTTATCTTCGGGTATAATAATAATTTGACAAGGACACTTGCAATTTATATTTATGACTGATGGACTGTTATGGACAAAAACCAGACGGACATATTGAATAATCCAGGACAAAGGACAATTAACCCATGGGCATAAAACTAAAATCAACACGTCAAACATCATGATTACGGAAGTTTAAATAAGCATAATTCTTTTATATCATATTTTATTTCCTTTATTTTATATTTAATTGCACTTCTAATTATCGCACTTTTATTTATTGTTATTTCATTTTATCGCACTTTTAATTATCGTACTTTTTAATTATCGCAATTTAATTTTATCGCATTTTTATTATTCGCAATTTCATTATCGTTATTTACTTTACGCTTTAATTTAAGTCTTGTATTTATTTTATATTTTACATTAGGTTTTAACTGCGACTAAAGTTTTAAAATCGACAAACCGGTCATTAAACGGTAAAAACCCCCCTTTATAATAATAATATTACCTATATATATATTTGTATTTTTATAAAAGTAAACTAATATAGCGTTGAGCTTTGTTTAAAGATTTCCCTGTGGAACGAACCGGACTTACTAAAAACTACACTACTGTACGATTAGGTACACTGCCTATAAGTGTTGTAGCAAGGTTTAAGTATATCCATTCTATAAATAAATAAATATCTTGTGTAAAATTGTATCGTATTTAATAGTATTTTCTGCTAAAATTTAATAGTATTTTATACCCCCCTGCTTTGACATCAGTCAACGTGATGAAATGCCACAAAATGTCATTCAAGTATGTGAAGTATTTAACATTTGGGGTATTGACTTTATGGGTCCATTTCCAAAATCTCATAATAATCTCTACATTTTCGTAGCCATTGATCATGTATCTAAATGGGCGGAAGCACAAGCTCTCTCGACTAACGATGCACGAGTTGTAGTCAACTTTTTAAAATGTCTTTTTGCAAGGTTTGGAACACCGAATTCTTTAATAAGTGATCGGGGTACTCATTTTTGTAATAATCAACTTGAAAAAGTTCTCAAAAGATATGGAGTAACTCATAAAATCTCCACTGCTTATCATCCACAAACAAGTGGACAAGTTGAAAATACCAACCGAGCTTTAAAACGTGTTCTAGAGAAAACCGTAGTATCAAATCCGAAGGAATGGTCCATGAAATTGGAGGATGCACTCTGGGCTTTTAGAACAGCCTACAAAACTCCAATTGGAACCACATCTTTTAAACTCATTTACGGAAAAGTATGTCATCTTCCAGTAGAAATTGAACACAAAGCATTTTGGGCTTTGAAGACATGTAATCTTGATTTACATGAAGCCGGACGTCTACGATTAAGTCAACTAAACGAATTAGAAGAATTGAGACATAAAGCATACGAAAATTCGTTAATCTATAAAGAAAGAACGAAGAAATGGCATGATAAAAGAATCAGAAGTTCAAAAGAATTTAAAGAAGGAGACAGAGTTCTTCTTTTCAATTCACGATTCAAGCTATTTCCTGGAAAATTGAAATCAAGATGGTCTGGACCATTCATAGTCAAAAGAGTTTTCCCATACGGAACAATAGAGTTAATAAATTCAAATGGGATTGAATTTAAAGTTAATGGTCACAGAGTTAAACATTACATACATGGTCTGATGGAAGTTGACAATGAAGTCAATCATAATTTCACCACCCAAGAAAACCTTCAAAATGAAAACATAAATATGTTATCAACAACATATGAAAAATCAAAATTGGAAAATAGGGAGGATTCAAATTGGAGTGATGAAGAAGAATTCTTATACAAACCTCCCATTCCAAGAAACGAAGAAAAATGTGAACAAGAAGTTCAAATAGAATTGAAAGAACCAAGAAAAGAACACCCGAAAAAGGTTTACAAACCAACTCGACTTACTAAAGCAGGAGACCCGGGTGAATTTATCATTTCTTGCTTGCTTAATGATGGTGCTATATATAATGGACTCGCAGATTTAGGAGCAAGTGTAAATATTATGCCTCTTTCTTTATACAAAAGATTAGGTATGGGTAAATTAAAACCAACCAAAATAGGTGTTCAATCATTTGACCTAACCATTAAATACCCGGTTGGAATAGCAAGTAATTTACTTGTTAACGTGGGAAGTTTGACCTTTGTTGCAAACTTCATAGTGATTAATATGGAGGAAAACCTTGATATTCCTCTAATTTTGGTCGCCCATTTTTAGCAGCCATCGAGGCGTTCATTGATGTAAGAGAAGGTAGAATGACACTTAGGGATGGTGATAAATCGATCACCTTTGTGAACCGAAAGTTTAGATCTCCACCAACCAAAACTGTTAAACCAATAAAAATGCATAAGTGTGGGGAAGATGAAGAAACACTTAATGATAATCCGATCACAAAGAACCCCGTTGATGATACGAAATTAGATGAACCCGTTTTTAATAGTTCAACGAAGAAACTTTATAAACGGATTCATGATGCTAAGATTAAGGGAAACTTTAAGTTATGTAACCGATTAGTATCCAATTTATCGCCAAAAGAAAAGGCGATGTTAGTTGAATTTGTGAAAGTTACGGAGGAAATCAATAAATGGATTGAAGCAAAAGTTAGAGATATACAAATTGTTGATGATCCAATTGAAAATAACATTAATCACAATTTCAACACCACATCTAACTAAGTGTGGGGAGGTTCGAATCTTTTTAGGGTAATATATATTTCTGTTAGAGTTAGATATTCTGTTTTCGTGTAGTTCTCGAGAATGGAATCCGAATGGTCTTTCCCTAGCAGACCCTAAAGAACAAGTCTTCTCCCCCCATTCTGAATTTTTATTTTTTTTAGGTTTTACGAGATGAAGAATTCCTTTGATCTAAACCATGGTCTAATGCTACACGCTTTGATTACTAAACGTAATAATGACACACTCCCGAGTGACCTGGTATCAGTAATAAGAGCCAAATTGGACGGAGTAAGAAAAGAACTCTGGAACGATCATAATAAGTTACATTTTGGTAAAGGAAAATTAAAATCCGCAGCGAAAAGAAGAGCACGACACCTTGAAAGATGTCACAAATGCGGAAAATGGTCACACGAAGGAAAATGCACGACGAATCAGACATATTCCAATACCGAGTTCGTTACTTTATGCAGAAAAGGACCGTTCATATGTTTCGAAGAAAAATCGTTGAATGCTCGAGGTTATGCCTATGTAGCTATGGAAACCCAATTAGTCCGACTATCTTATGAGTGGGCTAAAGCAGGTCACTGAGAATTCTATCTCACAGGTAAGTATGTACAGTTTTTATTTTTATTTTTATTGCTTTTAACCTTTTGATAATAAACCTAAATCGTTCGCTATAAAGTATTAAATTGGTATTCAATAAAATTAGGTATGCGTAACCGAAATTATTGATATCATACAAAAATTTATTACGTCATTGAGAAATTTACAGTTTATTCTTAAGGTATAAATATCTTTAATCAATCAACCCAAAATATTTCAAAAATTCGTCAGGAATAAAACTAGGTAATATAGCCGAAATTACTTTACCGAAAAGAGGGGTGTATATTTTTGATAATATTTGATTGATTAAAGTGGAATAAAAGACCAAAAAGATTTTTAATTTTATTTTTACTTTATTTTTAAAATTAATATTAAATTATTATTATAAACTTTTTTTAAAATCAATATATTTAAATTTGTAAATATTTGAAAAATTAATATTTTTAAAATAAGTTTGTATGTTTAAAAATAAAATTTTTAATATAAAGTTTGTATTAATAATATGAATTTTTAATTTTATGCATTTCAAATTTAAGTTTGATGTGAATTTTAAAAAAAAAATTAATTTACTTTATTTCACTAAAATAAAAATATGATTTTTAAAATTCGTCGTGAGTTAAAAACTAAGTCGTTGAACCGAAATTGCTCTACCCAAGGGAGGGACGAGAACTTTTATTATCATTATTTTTAATCTTATTGAATTAAGGTAAGCCAAAAACATTAAAAAAAAAAAAAAAAAAAAAAAAAAAAAAAGCAAAAAGTTACTGTACCCGGACCCCATGCGGTCGCATGAGATTTGGCCTTAGAATCCATGCGATCGCATGGAGCTGGAAATCTGGCCAGAAACAAAAATTCAGTCGAACTCTGCTCTCCACACAACACACACACATATACACGAACACATACACATATTATCACCAAAAATCACCAATTTTAACCCAAATTCAACCAAATTTCTCGCTACAATCCGCTCTAAACATGAATTTGATAAGAAGTTTATCAAGAAGGGTAACAATTTCACCCCTAAACCTCTTTAAATTTGATTTTTAGTGTTCTTGAGCTATATTTTACCTAATTTGATTTTGTTAATTTCTAGTGTAATTAGAGTTAAATTGTTAGTAGTTTATGCATGTATAACCTAGATTGATGCTATTTAACATGATTTGAAGCCAAAAACTTTAAAAATTTTAGGAATCTAGGGTTTGTGTTCTTGAGCAATTTGGGGCTTTTTGATATAAACAGGTTATGGCTGATTTTTGTCATGAATTATTGCTAAATTAAGTAGTGTAATATGTTTAGGTAGCTAAATGATCCAAATTTTGATCCTAAACATGATTTTTGAGAATTAAAGTGGACTTTTTAGGTACAAAATTCATGAACTTGATTAATTTGATATAATTGCCATTTGAGACTTGTTTAATTGCTAGTAATGACTATTTTGACATGTTATTTGAGTTAAATGCTTATGAACTTTGTATACATTTTCATATATGCTTATTTGAAAAAATGTAGAATTGTTAAAATTGTGAAAATGTGTATAAGTTTAATTTTGATTGAACATGTTATTGTAATTGTTTCAAGTTGTTATCTTGCTAACACTAATGCATATTTGGATGCACAAATTTTATGTTTAATGTGTTTTGCAGAGATTTACTAATACTGAAACTGGAGGTGCATCATCATCATCTAGACAACCACAACCAGAACCTGATCCAGAATTTGAGCCGCAATACGAGCCTGAACCGGAACAACAACAGGAACCACAACATCAACCTGATCAACACGTACCTTATTATGATCCGCTACAATTTGTTGATGCCTTTATAGTATTTCCGATGCATCCACCAGTAGAATACCCAACGATTCCTGAACACACGTTGCATCCTAATCTAAGATTTGATAGAAGCTGGAGAGATTACCCAACATATCAAAGTAACAAATTCAAACTGATACCGAAAAATGTAGAAGTGTCAAGGGTAATCGATTGGGAGCCTTTGAAAAGGGTCCAACTTGCTAACTCAGTTAGACAGCATTTGATCCAAATGTATGACAGCTCTTCTTTTCACGATTGGGAACATTTATTCACCATTCGTAGACCTGTATATAAGGAATGGTGTATTGAGCTTATGAGTACTATATCATTAAATGCAGATGTAGATAGGTTAGATGATAGAAGTTTTTTTAGGTTTATACTTGGTCGTAGGATGTACAGGATGTCCATGCTGGACATGGCCAGGGCTTTGCAGATATATACTCCTAGTGAATTACTACTACCCGATTGTATGAATTTGATTTATCATGGTGAAAGGGTAGATAGGAATTTTGACGCGAACATCGTCTGGAGGCGTATGTCAGATTATAATGTTTTCACGCTGGGAGGAAAACACTCCTACTTACATATTAACAAAGCCGAGCTTCGTATAATTCATATATTTTTGGCTAACTCGATTACACAGAGAGGTCACAACAAGGAGAAAATGACCTTACATAATTTATTTTACCTAAAGTGTATTCGAGACCCAAGATGCTTTGTTAATATCCCTTACTGTGTTAGTTTTTATTTGTCTAAGATGGTAGAAGGAATACAGGAAGGGGGAATAATAGGAGGAGGTATTTTTGTTACTCTCATTGAAGAGTATTTGGGTGTAGATAGAGACCAAGGGGGTCTACTTTTGGAATGTAGGGAACAGGTTGAGCCTTTAGGATTGAAGGCCTATCAGGGTGCTAAGGTATTAAAGAGCAGACGAAACCAGGCAGTACCCTATGAAGGTCGTCATCCTCAGGTAGAGAGAGTTTTAGATGAGGAAATGGAGGAAGCGGATGACATTAGGGATGTCATTAGGGAGGCTATGACTGACGTCTACCAGCGTGTAGATGAGGTAGATATGACAAACGGTGAGAGATTTAGTCGGATGGAGCAGTGGCAAGCCCGGAATGATTACGAGCATTCCAGGCAACGACAGCATGATAGATGGGACTATCATCAGCATCAGATTATGAGCCGGCTGTCACCTCATGATCACTACGTACCGACCCGACCCGCTTACTATCCTCCACACCAGCCCGAGATGAGACCACCATATACTCTCTACGACCCTAACCAGTCCTACCAGTACACCTATCACCAACCATGGAACCTGGACGACGACATGAACTGGAACCCCTATCCAGATTGATATAATTCCTATTGGTGATTTCTATGATTTTTATCTTTTTATTATTTCTGTTTATTTATGTTTAAACACATTATATTTTGATACTTTTATGTAAGTTTAATATTTTTATTATATTGTACTAATATTTCATATTTGAAAGTGGGATTTAAAGTCCCATTTCAAATTACCATGCATGTTTATATTTGTATGTATGTATATTGTCAATTGTACACAACAGGGTAAAACAGCGCATTTTCAAAGACTGGCATTAAGTTCAGCAAAAGCTACTAATTTTGACGACAAAACGAAAAAACAAATGTGATGTAACAACAAGACGGAATGAACAAATGATGTGAACCATTTATCATTCAGCAAACAAACGCCAATATATTTGGAAACTTTGGTAAAATTTAATCATTTTTCTACGCTAATCACCCTCAATAATTTAAATTGTTACTAATTTCTTGCAAATGAGGGCATTGCAAGATCTTAAGTGTGGGAAGGGGTTAAATTCTTTCGGATTTTTAAAATTTTAAATTTAAACACTTAGTTACCATTAAAAATACTAGTAAAGCAGTAGTTGTATTAGAATCTAGTGCTCTCTGATAATAAAGAACAGCCCTAGTCTTATATACTGACTATCCAATTCTAGTAAAAATTTTCAAAATTTTCAATTAAATGAATTCAAAATCATGTTTATACATATTTATGAACCATAAAACTAGGTGTTAACACCGAAATTATTGTTACCTCGGAAAGGACATAAATTGAGAAACAACCCAAAATGTTAGAATTCATTTAAAATGGAATAGAGGACAATAGAAAGGCAAAGAAAGGAAAATAAAAGCCAAGTGTGGGAAAAATTTACCAAGTTATTTAAAACTTATATCACATATTTTTGTATAAATAATTGAAGATACTTTTGTTTTGGACAAAAATTAACCGTTTTACCCGGAAAATTATAATATATTTGAAAGAAAAGATGGATCTACATGATGAATCAATTCCATCATTAAAAGGAAGTAAAGTCTTCCGAAAAAGACACACGCTTCTTGATTTAGGTCAGGAAGTTGTCGTCCAGAGCAGTTGTAGAGTCTACGAAAAACCTTGAAAAGTTTTCTCAAAAATCAGCTGGAAATCCACGGACCTCAGCATCAAACAGGGTCGCCAAGTGGTCAAACTAATCCTAACCATGAGAGGATCTGTCTCGTAAAATGGGGAGGGCTCCGTGCAAATTAGCTTGATAAGACTAATGAATCAGATCCCCAGAAAGGATAATCTCCTTAAAAGATCAAAAATCAGCTTTTAAGACTGATATTACTCAATTCTTTAGATTGACCTTAAAGATTGAGAATTACAAACTCATGGAATTCGATGATATCTAAACTCGAGCTTGAACGAGAAAATATTTTGATCAAAATTACAAACTGATTTGTTTTCTGAAAACACATTTTTAATGCGTTCATTACCATTGAACGTAAAATCCTAGGAATTCACCTGGAATTCATTAGGTCACCTGAACCAAATCGGTTGTCAACCGTAAGAACGGTGGTTGCATAGCATGGTCGAAGACAGGACCTTGTGCCAGACCGAAAAACTATAGGGTGAACTTTACTATTGCTACTACAAAGGATAGTAATTGCATCCGACACGTTATAGACCATAATTAAAAGCATGTCAGGGGACATTGCCTTAACAGTTGCTTGTTCAACGCTTTCCTTTACAACCGGACGGTAGTTTACCGAAAGGTAATATACGGAGCAAGTATACTGGACGTGTTGCTTTCCCAATGCAAGGTTAGCAAGTGGGTGACACAAACCGCAAGTTTTGAGCTAAAATTTTCAAATATGAAACCCACCAAACCCACAAAAACAATTTGCAAAACACCGGTGAAGGGTTATTTCGGAAAACTTATCTAGGGTAAAAACTAGATTTTCAAAAAGATCAAATGTTTTCATAAAGATCCAATTTCCTTAAGGAACTAAATTTTTATAGTCATGTGGGACTGTAAACCACATCGTTACTATCATTATTCATACCGCCGAATAGAAATCACTGATGTACAAAGTGTGAAGAATAAAGAAGTGATTCTAGTATTTTTATTTCAAGACTATATTGCTTGAGGACAAGCAACGCTCAAGTGTGGGAATATTTGATAATGCTAAAAACGAACATATATTTCATAGCATTATCCCTCAAGAATGACAAGCTTTTAGTTGCAATTGTTCTATTTACAAGTGATATTTGTTTAAATAATAAAAGGTGAAGACAAAAGACAGATTCGACGAATTGAAGACGTAAACGACCAAAAAGCTCAAAAGTACAAAGTACAATCAAAGTGGTTCAAATTATTGGTGAGAAACGTCTCAAAATTAAAGAGTACAAGTCGCAAAACGCAAAATACAACATATTAAATTATACGCAAGGACGTTCGAAAATCCGAAACCGGGACCAAAGTCAACTCTCAAAGCTCAACGTAACGGACTAAAAATTACGAGTCAACTATGCACATAAATATAATATAATATTTAAATAATTCTTAAAATTATTTATATATTATACATATTTATATAAATCGTTGGCAAGAAAGAAAACAAGCTCATGTGAGCTGGAAAAAATGGCCATGCGATCGCATGGCCTGAAGGCCTAAATCCCATGCGATCGCATGGTGAATAGTTTCAGGCCAAACCCCTATAAATTTCGCAGTTTTGGTTGATCTTTTACACCATCTTTTTCTCTTCCTATCTATCAACGTATATATATTTATATTTATATTATAATTTTAATTTTAATTTTAAATTCTAATAATAAGGGTATGTTAGCGAATGTTGTAAGGGTGTAAGTCAAAATTCTGTCCGTGTAACGCTACGCTATTTTTAATCATTGTAAGTTATGTTCAACCTTTTTAATTTAATGTCTTGTAGCTAAGTTATTATTATGCTTATTTAATGTCGAAGTAATCGTGATGTTGGGCTAAAATATTAAAACGGGGTAATTGGGCTTTGTACCATAACTGGGGTTTGGACAAAAGAACGACACTTGTGGAAATTAGACTATGGGCTATTAATGGGCTTTATATTAACTAAATGATATCTTGTTAATTTAATATATAGACTTATAATTTGACGTATTTATATATAACCACATACGCTTGAGTGGGTACGGTGGGCTGGATATCTATAGATACCAATAATTATTCATTTTACCGGACACAAAACTGGATTAATAGTTAATAGACTTGTTGAAACAGGGGTGGATTACATTAAAGGATAATTGGTGTAATTGTTAACAAAGTAGTAAAACCTTGAACTACACACAGTCGATAACCTGGTGTATTCATTAAACAAGGTATTAAGACCTTGTTACAATTCGAATCCCCAATTAGTTGGAATATTTGATGTCGGGAATAATAATAATTTGACGAAGACTTCCGTATTTTATGATTATGACTGATGGACTATTATGGACAAAACCGTATGGACATATCAAATAATCCAGGACAAAGGACAATTAACCCATGGGAATAAATTAAAATCAACACGTCAAACATCATGATTATGGAAGTTTAAATAAGCATAATTTCTTTATTTCATATTTAATTGCACTTTTAATTATCGCACTTTTATTTACTATCATTATATTTAATTGCACTTTTAATTATCGTACTTTTTAATTATCGCAACTTTATTTATTGTCATTTTATTTTATCACAATTTCATTATCGTTATTTACTTTATGCTTTAAATTAAGTTATTTTTATATTTTACATTAGGTTTTAACTGCAACTAAAGTTTTAAAATCGACAAACCGGTCATTAAACGGTAAAAACCCCCTTTATAATAATAATACTACTTATATATATTTTTGTATTTTTACAATTATAAGTTAAAACTAATATAGCGTTAAACTTGGCTAAAGATTCCTGTGAAACGAACCGGACTTACTAAAAACTACACTACTGTATGATTAGGTACACTCCCTATAAGTGTTGTAGCAAGGTTTAGGTATATCCATTCTATAAATAAATAAATATCTTATGTAAAATTGTATCGTATTTAATAGTATTTTCTTGTAAAAATACAACTATTTCCTAGTACGCCTCGCACACATCAACCATAAACACTTTCATTTTTCAACTTTCATGCATCAAACTAATCTCTCTCAAGTTCTCTCTTGATGTTCTAAGTGTTGTTCATCATCTTCATCAAAATCTACATCAATCTAGCTCATAAATCCAACCTTTAATCATCATACAAAACAACTACTCTAGAACACTTCAAGAACACTTTCAAGTTTACTAGATTACTTCCAAGCTTTCAAATCCATTACAAGTAATCATCTAAGATCAAGAAACCTTTGTTATTTACAGTAGGTTATCTTTCTAATTCAAGGTAATATTCATATTCAAACTTTGATTCAATTTCTATAACTATAACTATCTTAATTCAAGTAGTAATCTTACTTGAACTTGTTTCGTGTCATGATTCTATTTCAAAAACTTCCAAGCCATCAAAGATCCTTTGAAGCTCAAGTTTATTTCTCATAATTTCCAGTAGATTTACCTACTATACTTGAGGTAGTAATGATGTTCATAACATCATTCGATTCATATATATATATAACTATCTTATTCGAAAAATATAACTCGTAATCACTAGAACATAGTTTAGTTAATTCTAAACTTGTTCACAAACAAAGTTAATCCTTCTAACTTGACTTTTAAAAATAATTAAACACATGTTTTATATCTATATGATATGCTAACTTAATGATTTAAAACTTGGAAACACGAAGAACACCGTAAAACCTGACATACGCCGTCGTAGTGAAACCGGGGACTATTTTGGGTTGGATATTTAAAAACTATGATAATCTTTGATTTTAAAGTTGTTTTTCTGGGAAAATGATATTTCATATGAACATGAAACTATATCCAAAAATCATGGTTAAACTCAAAGTAGAAGCATGTTTTCAAAATGGTCATCAAGATGTCGTTCTTCGACGGAAATGACTACCTCTTTAAAAATAGGCATGTAACCTGTAACACCGACTATAAACCACCACTTTCTCAGTTTAGTTTTACAAATTTCAGTTCGTTACGAAACCATAGCAATTTGATTCACTCCAAATGGATTTGTAATGAAGAAGTTATGGACAAAATAATATTGGTTAAAAATGACTAAAATGAATACGGGATTAGTTTGATAAAATCTATACTAACCATATATTAGCTAACTTTTCTTGTATTATACATGTATTCTAACATGTCATGGTTACACAATACGTCGGATAAATCAAAAGACACCACATGCACAATACGTCGAGATAACTTCAAAGACAATAGCGGTATTGTGCGTCATGATTGAGTCTTATACAACACGTGTATACTATGTACTACTAACTGTGGACTACTAATTGTGTACTACTAACGTTGGACTGCTAACTTAACAACTTAAATTGTCAACACGTAAATAAAAATATGATGTGCATGTATTTCTATCATACTTTGATATATATGTATATATTTGTTATAGGTTCGTGAATCGACACGTGGCCAAGTCTTATTTCTGACGAATTGAAAATATGTGAAAGTGAGTTATAGTCCCACTTTTAATATCTAATATTTTTGAGATGAGAATACATGCAATTTTATAAATGTTTTACAAAATAGGCACAAATACTTGAAACTACATTTTATGGTTGGTTTATTATGCCGGATATCACCCTTTTTAGTCTGGTAACCTAAGAATTAGGGAACAGACACCCTAATTGACGAGAATCCTAAAGATAGATCTATCGGGCTCAACAAGCCCCATCCGAGTTACGGATGCTTTAGTACTTCGATTTATCATATCTGATGAGAGTCCCGGAATGATGGGGATATTCTAGATGCATTTTGTTAATGTCAGTTACCAGATGTTCACCATATGAATGATTTTTATCTCTATGCAGTTTGCGAAATGCCTGTACGAGATGTATATTTAAGGAAAATGAAATCTTGTGGTCTATTATTAAAATTTAGGATATAGGTTAAACCTATAACTCACCAACATTTTTGTTGACGTTTAAAGCATGTTTATTCTCAGGTGATTATTAAGAGCTTCCGCTGTTGCATGCTAATTAAAGACAAGAATTGAAGTCAGCATGCTTGTATGATAATGTTTAAAAGCTGCATTCGGAAAACACTTTGTTGTATCATATTATTGTAAACCATTATGTAATGGTCATATGTAAATGTTATATTTTAGATTATCATTACTTGATAATCTACGTTATATCTTTTAAACCTTTGTTGATAAAATAAAGGTTACGGTTTGTTTTAAAAACGAATGCAGTCTTTGAAAAATGCCTCATATAGAGGTCAAAACCTCGCAATGAAACCAATTAATATGAAATGTTTATAATAGATATGAATGGGGCATTTCACCAGATTGGTAGATCAAACACGGGAAAATGAATCGGTTCGTATCTTCTAGCTTTGGTGGTAGAGAGTTTCTGAGTAATGCTGAGCATTCTTCACTCAGTGGAATTTTGTTAGAATCTGGTATCCTCTCCTTTGTAGAGAGAAGCCTTCGGATGTATCTCTTCTGGTTGGGAACTTTGTACATGGTGTCCAAGAATCTTCCACCTAGTTTGAAGGAATCAAGCTTGGATGGTTCCTCCTGTAGCCTTCCAGGATAGGGTACACGAACTGGAGTTGCAAGGGGCAGCTTTTGAGTATATGTTGATTTGTTCTTGAGCCTAGCTGACCTTCTCCGTGGTTCTTCCTCTGGAATTACAGAATCTATTTTCTCAGCTTCCTCTATGTGGGGATTTTAGATAGTATTACTGGGTAACCTTCCCTATGGTCGGGTTTCAAGGCGTTGTGATAACTGTCCGAGCTGCGTCTCTAGACTTTTGAGCAGAGCCAATTGATTTCTCATTAGTATCTCCGTCTGGTCTTGTCTGGATGCAGTTCTCTGATTTAGCTGTTGTTGTCCTTGAATGAACTGAGTCAACTGATCATCAGCTCTGAGAGTGGGGTTGGTTACTTTTGTAATCTGGGTGGTTGGGGAATTTTCCTCGACTGGTGGACCAGCGAGTGGAAGTGGTTGATCGTAGGACAATTGAGATTGTTGGGATGGATAAGGTGGGTAGCGATAGCGAAAAGTCTGGTTACTTCGTTGAAATTGATTATCCCTGGGTTGTTGATTGAATCCGGGATTTGGTTGACGAGCTGGGTATTAAACGTAACAGACTGAACCGTCAGGGTTTTCGTACTTAACTTGATATTCTTCAGTGGGTTGCGGATTGGTACAATTAACACAGGCCTGAGCCTGGTTGACCTGTTGCGGCTGCGTCTTTAATTCTCCGAGTTATTTAGCGAGAGATTCCATCTTATCCGTGAGGGATTTGATGGCCTCCGTTTGATTGTTAAGTGCAGAGAGTGGGGCAGATGATGAAGTTGTTTCATCACTGTTCTAGTCAGGATGATGCATTGTCATGTTCGTGATCAATTCCCATGCTTCATCTGCAGTTTGGTTCATCGGATTTCCTTGAGCTACTGCATCAATCGTCGTCCTACGATTTACCGTAAGACCATTGTAGAAGGTATAGATTTGAGCTGACCATTCTAGCTGGTGATTAGGGAACTTCTTCAGCAATGTTTTGAATCGCTCCCATGCAGTGTAAAGAGATTCATCATAACTTTGTTTAAAGTTAATGATGTCATTCTTTAGTTTGGTTTGTTTAGAAGGAGGGAAATATTTGGTTAGGAATTTAGTAGCCATCTCTGTCCATGATGTGATGGAATCTTTTTCCAGTCCTTCGAATCATGTTTGAGCATGATGAGTGAGAGAATATGGAAACAAGTATAGTCGGGACTATATCTTGTCCTATCCCTGGATGTTTGTAGGAGTTCGAAAGAGATATGAATTTATCAAAGTGATAATTAGGATCGTCATTCGGTAATCCATGAAATTGACAGCTGTTTTGGATGAGCTGGATGATGTGATGTTTTAACTCGAACGAGTGTCCTTGAATCTCTGGAAATCTGATTGGTCCTCCTCGACCTTCAATCGAGGGTTTGGTATTTTCTGCTAAAGTAACGCGTAACGCCATTTGATTTCTGATTCGTGCTTCCTTGCGTACTTTATAGATTATTACGTCTGGATCAGGTACGAATAACAACGGCCCTGGTCTAGATCGGGTTTGGGTCATACACTGGGTATGCCTTTTTTTTTTTTTAATTTTAAGCAGATGAACTAAATTTTTAAGGTAATCTAAGGTAATTCTAATGTAATCTAAGGTAATCTTAATCTAAGGTAGTCTAATTTAAAGTAATCTAATTTAGTCTAAGATAAGCTAACTATCCTAAGGTTGAATATGTTTTTGGTTCTGGCTACTGATTCCCTGGTATTTTGATAACAGAGCTTCGCACAAACTATTCAACAAACCAAGTAGCCAGGCCGACTACGGAGAGGCAGGATCCTTTTGCTCCTAATATAATTGGAGACTGTTCGGAAAATCCAACAACCAAGTCCGTGTATAATTGTCTTTCTTAGACACCACTAAATGCTTGTGAATAAGTTTGATAGAGAGCAGTATTATCTGATACCAATTCCCCGGCAGCGGCGCCAAAAACTTACACTCCCCTTGATATGGCCGAAACGGACGGTTTTATTTGTGCTGTGTCGTTAGGTCGCAACACGTCAGAATCAGCTACCAAGAGGGGGTACTGTTTTAAATTTATATTTAGCGGGGCCTAAATCATACTACTCCTTATTATGAGTAAGGGAAGTATGACCTAGAGTTGTATTTTTAAGATATCAGTAGAATCGAACCTATATTTAAAGCTTAAGATAGTTATGAAGGAGTAGTGGTTACCTAAATTTGGGTTTTTCTAGTTTATAAGACAGATAAAGTAAATGCAACAAAATTCGTAATTTAGATAAGGTTAAAACAAGTGCATACTATGATTTCATCAGTTATTCTGTCGAGATTATGGAATGCTGGCTCATGAATAGGTAGAGGCCTTGTATTTATTACACTGGTCCTAAATGCCCATGTCGTAAGACATGTCACTGGCTAATGCGATAGGCTTGAAGATTCTGAATAGACAGCAACGTCCCTTACCCCCGACGACCGTGCAGTCTGACTACAAGAATGCACGTTCAGAAGGCTCATCCAATTAAGCAACTCGGTTGGGTGACGTATTAACATTCCACAAAGGTCTAAACTTTCTTAAGCATAATAGAATACAGGGTTTACCATATCCTGGAGACGTGATGTGTTTCAATGCTTTATGATTGGTTTTAAAAGATAGTTAGGCCCTTAAAAGAGTTCAACCATAAGAACACTATGGCCAAGTCAGGTTGACTTCCATGAACACGTTCGGTTATCCTAACGGTCTAATCCTTTATGTGTTTGAACAAACAGTTCCTTAATTAACTAAAAATCCCTTAAGCAGGGTGCAATGCTTGAGACCGCGTTATGGTGCAGTGTACTAATCAGCACTGACCGAGTTACAGCTTACAACAACCGTTGTGCTTCAGCATGCATGTACGAAGTTTATATGCTTGGTGACTACACTAGCATGGTCTGGGACCGACAATGTACTAAGGGTCTAGTCAGATGTTTCACTACGAAAGAGTCCTCAGTCAGAATCCAAAGCTTGATAGACTTACTACAATCGGTGTGCCTCAGTCAATCTTACGTTGTATCTGATAGACTTCTCTTACCAAGGGGTGACACAGATAGTGTACTCTGAATCGGGGTTCGCGACTTCCCAATAACAGAGCCAATAACTGCGTTCTATTAGTTGGAAAAGCGATTTAGTTTAAAGTATAATCGGAAATCATTTCGACAACATACACAAACCATAACATTATTTTGACAATATAACTGGTTACATCATAGCATACACTAAAGATAACTACTCGTTAATCATGGCAACAACATCACAGAACATAATGATAGAAGACATTATATAAAGATAAAGGATAGAAGTACCAGTAGATTAAACGAGTTCCGAATACAAAAGTGACAACTTCAAACTCCAGACCGCTCCTAATACAATCTTCAGCGTTCTTCTCTGGGTACTAGAGTTCCTACGCGGAGTCGAAGACCTTGAAAGTATGACTAATATTGTACAAGAGAGAGAAAGAAGTGAATTGAAGTGTGTGTTGGAATGAATGACAAAGACCCTTTAAATAAGCATGAAATTTGCCTGCAAACGGCTGGCAGGCCGTTTGCAGGGGCCGTTTGCCAGACCAAGCCATTTGCAAAGGCCATTTAACTTGGGCATGTGGCAGGCCATTTGGCAGGCCGTTTGGCTTGCTGATTCACTGGATCATAACTTGATTTCTTGTCTTTCACCGTTTTTGCTCTAGAATCTTCGTTTTAGCTCCGATTCTCTTGATTCTTTTTGCACCATCTTCATAATTACTTGCTCTTCAATTCTAACTGACGAAGTGGGTATTTTGCCGATAAAGTTCGAATCTTTCTTGTTTTTGTGCCTTAATACCGGGGTGAAAACATGACTTTTTAGCCGATATCAGGATACATCAGTCATAACCACATCATCCTTGGTCTCAGTAACCATCTCACCACTATCATCTCTCCTCTACTGCTTAGGAGCCTTTTGATAATGCTAAAAACGAACATATTTTTCATAGCATTATTCCCCAAGAAAGACAAGCTTTTTAGTTGCAAATGTTCTATTTACAAGTGATATTCGTTTATATATTAAAAGGTGAAGACAAAAGACAGATTCGACGAATTGAAGACGCAAACGACCAAAAAGCTCAAAAGTACAAAATACAATCAAAGAGGTTCCAATTATTGATAAGAAACGTCTCGAAATTACAAGAGTACAAGATTCAAAACGTAAAGTACAAGATATTAAATTGTACGCAAGGACGTTCGAAAATCCGGAACCGGGACCAGAGTCAACTCTCAACGCTCGACGCAACGGACTAAAAATTACAAGTCAACTATGCACATGAATATAATATAATATATAAATAATTCTTAAAAATTATATATATATTATATTAATATTTAAAATCGTCGGCAAGAAAGAAGCTAAAGCTGGTGAGCTGGAATTTCAAACTCCGCGACTCGCGGAGTTTGAAGGCAAAAAATGCCGCGAGTCGCGGAGTTCCCCTGGACTCAATTCCCTATAAAAGCAAACGCAGTTTGATCGCAAAAACCACATAATATATCCATCCATCTATCTATACGTAAATATATATATAATTTATATTTTAATTTTAATTTTAATTTTAAATCCTAATAATAAGGGTATGTTAGCGAATGTTGTAAGGGTGTAAGTCGAAATTCTGTCCGTGTAATGCTACGCTATTTTTAATCATTGTAAGTTATGTTCAACCTTTTTAATTTAATGTCTCGTAGCTAAGTTATTATTATGCTTATTTAATACCGAAGTAATCATGATATTGGGCTAATTACTAAAATTGGGTAATTGGGCTTTGTACCATAATTGGGGTTTGGATAAAAGAACGACACTTGTGGAAATTAGACTATGGGATATTAATGGGTTTTATATTAAGTAAACAATACATTGTTAATTTAATATACAAACTTATAATTCGACGTATTTATATATAACCACATACGCTTGACTAGGTACGGTGGGCGGGATATCTATAAATACCAATAATTATTCATTTTACCGGACATGGAACTGGATTAATAGTTAATAGACTTGTTGAAACAGGGGTGAATTACATTCAAGGGTAATTGGTGTAATTGTTAACAAAGTAGTAAAACCTTGGTTTACACGCAGTCGATAACCTGGTGTATTCATTAAACAAAGTATTAAAACCTTGTTACAATTCGAATCCCCAATTAGTTGGAATATTTGACTCCGGGAATAAGAATAATTTGACGAAGGCTTTCGCTTTTTATATTTATGACTGATGGACTATTATGGACAAATCCGTATGGACATATTAAATAATCCAGGACAAAGAACAATTAACCCATGGGCATAAAACTAAAATCAACACGTCAAACATAATGATTACGGAAGTTTAAATAAGCATAATTCTTTTATTTCATATTTAATTTCCTTTATTTTATATTTAATTGCATTTCTAATTATCGCATTTTTATTGTTATTGTATTTAATTGCACTTTTAATTATCGTACTTTTTAATTATCGCAAGTTTATTTTATCGCACTTTTATTATTCGCAATTTCATTATCAATATTTACTTTACGCTTTAAATTAAGTCTTGTATTTATTTATTATTTTACATTTGGTTTTAACTGCGACTAAAGTTTTAAAATCGACAAACCGGTCATTAAACGGTAAAAATCCCCCTTTATAATAATAATATTACTTATATATATATATATTTGTATTTTTATAACAGTAAACTAATATAGCGTTAAGCTTTGTTTAAAGATTTTCCCTGTGGAACGAACCGGACTTACTAAAAACTACACTACTGTACGATTAGGTACACTGCCTATAAGTGTTGTAGCAAGGTTTAAGTATATCCATTCTATAAATAAATAAATATCTTGTGTAAAATTGTATCATATTTAATAGTATTTCCTTGTAAAATATAAAGCTATTTTATATACACCTCGCACGACATCAAGTTATTTTTGGCGCCGCTGCCGGGGAACAATCTAGCTTAAAAGCCGGAAGCGCAACGCTAAATATTTAAAAAAAAAAATTATTTTTAGTTTACTTTTATAAAAATACGTTTTTGTAAAAATACGTTTTAAATATTCGAAAACATAGAAAAGAAAAACAAAAATATAAATATTTTTAAGAGTTTATTAAATATTTAAGTTTTATAAAGTTTCTTTTATAAAAATATAAGTTTTATTTAAATATTTTGTGTTTATTTAGAACATAAAAAAAAACCGAAAAAAAAATTAATTAATATATATATAAATCTATTTTTAAGATATTTTTAAAATTATAAAGTAGTTCTATTTTTATTTTAGTTTTTAAATATAAGTTTTTATTATATAAATATTTTTATTTAAACAGAAAATATAAAACAGAATATAAAAAAAACGCGTCGAATTTTAATCAACCTGTCATCTGAAAATTGGAACCCCGCGACTCGCGGAGTTTGCAGCTTCAAATACCGCAACTCGCGGAGCCACCCTGACACCGACAGAAACCCTAATAAGCATTTATTACGAATAATTATTATTATTATTAATAAACCCTAATTACTTAATTATTATTATAATTAGTTTAAGTTTTTAAATTAAATTGTATTTTAAATTTTAATTAGTTTTATTATATATAAAAATTAATAGTTTTATAAAATAAATAATATAAAAATAATATTTTTATAAAAATTGTAATTTTTACAACTTTTTGTATATTTTTATATTTTGTCCCTTTTTAATTGTTTTAGCGTAATATTTGTATTTTTCGCTCGTATTTAGTTTTAAGATATATATTTTTTTGCCATAGTTATTTTTTTACTTCTAGATTTTTAGGCTTTGCCGTAAAATCCCTTAAGTGCCTTTTCTTTAGACTAAGATTTAAGTACTTTAGAATTTTGCGATGCCTTTTTAAGTTTTAGTTTCTTTTTAAGTTATTTCCATTTGGGATATAGTTTTACTTGTAAGCTTTAAGACGCAACTTTTAGTTTTAAATTTTTAGTTCCTTTTTAAGTTTAGACGTGCTATTTTCTTATTTTTAGACACCTTTTACCTATGTATCAATTATCATTCCAATTAGTAATCTCAATTTGCGATTATAATTTTAAGTTAGTGATAGTAATAAGGTTGGGTTAGTCTAGTGTTTTTAAGTTCTATAAGTCACTCTTTTTCTTTCTTATTTTTATTTTTCGATCTTTTTCCGACACGCTCTTTTTCTTTCTTATTTCTCGCTATTCTAGTTTTTAGGACATAGATTTTTATTCTACTTCTTATCTAAATTTCTTAAAATTACGAAAATTTATTTTAAGTGGTTAAATTGATAGACATCAAAATTTTCTGGTTCGTAGTAATAGTTGAATTTGTACGTGGACCGGGTTATTGGAGCCAAACAGTCCTCAATTATATTGAGACCAAACGAATCCTGCCCCTCTGCTGCATCTTTTGGCTATTCAAAACATGGGCAAAATCAGAAAAGTCTATTAATTGGATAACTTATATAATTTTTCTTTCTTTTTAAAAAAAACTAATAGGATATTCAGTGAATGCACCGAGCAAGACGTTCACCACCTTTTGTACGTTCACCACCTGTAACTAGATCAAGACATTTAGCAAATATTACCGCCGTTGATTTTTCTTTAGAATCGTCATCCAGTCGACCAAGTACTCCAGTTCAAATTTCCGATAATCCATTTTTTGAACCCGACCTCACAATTGAGAATCCGGAGAATATTCAGGGACGATTCATAGATCCTGAACCACTAAACTTTCCTCCGGAACCACCAATCATTCAAACAGAGATTGTTGAAGAACGAACCATTAAATCAGAATCCTTTAGTGATTCGGATTCAACAAATTCAATTATGGAGAATCTGGAACCTTTAAGTATGGAAGTCCGAATGAGAGCTAAACGCACCGGCCAAGGTCACGCAATTACTCATCCAGATATTAATGCGCCAGATTATGAAATCAAAGGACAAATTCTACACATGGTGACTAATCAATGCCAATTTAGTGGTGCGCCGAAGGAAGATCCAAATGAACATCTTCGTACCTTTAATAGGATCTGCACACTATTTAAAATCCGAGAAGTTGAGGATGAACAGATATATCTCATGTTATTTCCCTGGACTTTAAAGGGAGAAGCCAAAGATTGGTTGGAATCATTACCTGAAGGGGCGATTGATACATGAGACGTTTTAGTTGAAAAATTTCTTAAACAATTCTTTCCGGCATCTAAAGCCGTAAGACTTCAAGGAGAAATTATTACGTTCACACAGAAGCCAAATGAAACTCTATATGAGGCGTGGACAAGATTTGGAAAGTTATTAAGAGGATGTCCGCAACATGGTTTAGACACCTGTCAAATTGTACAAATATTCTACCAAGGATGCGACATCACTACAAGGAAAGACATAGATATAGCAGCTGGTGGTTCCATTATGAAGAAAACCGAAACTGATGCTTACAAAATTATTGATAACACTGCTTCCTACTCACATGAGTGGCACCAAGAAAAAGATATCGTTAGATCATCTAAAGCAGCTAGAGCCGATTCTAGCCATGACTTAGATTCCATTTCCGCAAAGATAGATGCTGTCGAGAGACGAATGGAAAAGATGACTAAGGATATTCACTCAATACGAATTAGTTGTGAGCAGTGTGGAGGACCACATTTGACAAAAGATTGTTTCAGTATTGAATTAACAATGGAACAAAGAGAGAA
The DNA here is from genome assembly GCF_046630445.1 of Rutidosis leptorrhynchoides. Lineage (NCBI taxonomy): Eukaryota > Viridiplantae > Streptophyta > Magnoliopsida > Asterales > Asteraceae > Rutidosis > Rutidosis leptorrhynchoides. Next base: position 173,076,898 of record NC_092338.1, on the reverse strand, counting down.
TATTCCATACATAAACCAAAGGCCTGGAAATAATTATCAGAATAATTATCAACCACCAAGACCTATTTACAATCAAAATCAGAACTATAACCGAAATATTCCATACAACAACCAACAAGGTCCTAGCAATCAACAAGTGTCCAACAATAATTACAATCAGCAAAGACCTAATTTTCAAAACAAACCACCACAAACCGATGATAAAAAGCCGAATTTAGAAGATATGATGACGAAGCTAGTTGAAACTCAAACGTAGTTTTTCACATCTCAAAAACAAACTAATGAACAAAATGCTCAAGCATTTAGAAATCAACAAGCTTCTATTCAAAACTTGGAACAAGAAGTAAGTAACCTAGCAAGGTTAATAGGTGAAAGAAAACCGAGAAGTCTACCTAGTGATACAAATGCTAACCCCCGGAATGAAACAGCTAAAGCCATTACCACAAGAAATGGTACAACACTTAAACCACCTGAAATACCTGTAACTTCTGATGAAGCTATTCCTACTTCACAAGAACCACAACCTGATCAAGATAAGGAAAAAGAACCGGTAGTTGAGAAGGTTAATGAAGATAACACAGTTAAGGCTAAACCTTATGTTAAACCATACCAGCCACCACTTCCTTACCCGAGTAAAATGAAGAAAGAGAAACTTGAAGCCGAGCAATCCAAATTCTTGGATATGTTTAAACAGATAAATGTAAATCTTCCTTTCATTGATGTGATTTCAAGAATGCCTAGATATGCTAAATTCTTGAAAGATCTAATCTCAAATAGAAAGAAAATGGAAGAACTCTCGGCTGTTACTATGAATGCTAATTGTTCAGCAGTGCTGTTGAATAAGATACCAGAAAAACTATCTGATCCAGGAAGTTTCACAATTCCATATTTTCTGGGTAGTCTTAGTTCAATAGAAGCATTGGCAGACTTAGGTGCTAGTATAAATTTAATGCCGTATTCACTATACGCTAAACTAGACCTTAGAGAATTGAAACCAACAAGAATAAGCATACAACTAGCCGATAGATCAATAAAATATCCTAGAGGGATAATGGAGAACATGCTAGTTAAAGTTAGTACTTTAGTATTTCCAGTAGATTTTGTTGTTCTGGACATGGAAGAAGATTCTCAAGTTCCTCTCATATTAGGAAGACCATTCTTAAACACGGCTAAAGCAATGATAGACGTGTTCGGTAAGAAACTGATCGTAAGTATAGAGGACGAGAGTGTTACCTTTTCAGTTGATAGAGCAATGCAACAACCGCAATCTGCAGATGATACATGTTATTATATTCAAACTATAGATTCACATGCAGAATTATTAGAAGAATTTCCGAAATTACAAGGAACAGGAGAAAGTACTGAACCAATTGATGAAGCTGAAATGTTAGCTACACTAATAGCTAATGGATATGAACCAACAATAGAAGAAATTTAAATGCTAAAAGAAGAAGACAGATATCGATATAAATCATCGATAGAAGAACCTCCGAAATTAGAGTTAAAGCCACTTCCAAACCATTTGGAATACGCTTATTTACATGGTGAATCTGAATTACCTGTAATAATATCGTCTTCTCTTACTGAAAATGAGAAATCACAACTCCTTTCTGTGTTGAAAGCTCATAAACCAGCCATTGCATGGAAGATTCATGATATTAAAGGAATAAGTCCTTCGTATTGCACACATAAAATCCTTATGGAAGAAGGTCATAAAACGTATGTGCAACTCCAATGAAGACTAAATCCGAATATGCAAGATGTTGTTAAAAAAGAAATAATTAAACTGCTAGATGCAGGTTTAATTTATCCAATTTCTGATAGTCCATGGGTAAGCCCAGTTCAATGCGTGCCTAAGAAGGGTGGCTTGACTGTCATTACAAATGAGAAAAATGAGCTTATTCCTACTAGGACTGTAACAGGATGGCGTGTGTGTATTGATTATAGAAAATTAAATGACGCCACCAGAAAAGATCACTTTCCCTTACCTTTCATTGATCAAATGTTGGAAAGATTAGCCGAAAATAGTTACTATTGTTTTCTAGATGGATTTTCCGGATATTTTCAAATTCCAATAGCACCCGAGGACCAAGAGAAAACCACGTTCACGTGCTCTTATGGTACATTTGCTTACAAACGCATGCCATTTGGACTTTGCAACGCCCCTGCAATCTTTCAAAGGTGTATGATGGCGATTTTTCATGACATGATAGAAGAATGCATGGAAGTTTTCATGGATGACTTTTCAGTCTTCGGTGATACATTTGAATCACGTCTAGTTAATCGGGAACGAATGCTTATTAGATGAGAACAATCAAATCTAGTTCTTAATTGGGAGAAATGTCATTTCATGGTTAAAGAAGGCATCGTTCTTGGACATAAAATTTCAAAAGAAGGAATTGAAGTGGATAGAGCTAAAGTAGATGTAATTGCTAAACTTCCACATCCCACCAATGTTAGAGGAGTTAGGAGTTTTCTAGGGCATGCCGGTTTTTACCGACGTTTCATAAAAGATTTTTCTAAAATTGCCACTCCTATGAATAAACTCCTAGAAAAGAATGCTCCATTCATCTTTTCAGATGAATGTATCAAATCTTTTAATATTCTTAAAGAGAAACTCACTAATGCGCCGATCATGATAACACCAAATTGGAATCTACCATTTGAACTAATGTGCGATGCAAGTGATTTTGCAATGGGAGCCGTTTTAGGACAAAGGATTGAAAAACGATTTCAACCTATATATTATGCTAGTAAGACGTTACAAGGAGCACAAACAAATTACACAACTACTGAAAAAGAACTCCTTGCTATTGTCTTTACTTTTGACAAATTTCGTTCATATCTCGTTCTAGCAAAAACGGTGGTCTATACCGACCATTCTGCTCTTAGATACCTATTTTTGAAACAAGATGCTAAACCAAGATTAATCCATTGGATCTTACTCTTACAAGAGTTTGATATTGAAATCCGAGATAAAAGAGGGGCAGAAAATCTCGCCGCGGATCATCTTTCTCGTCTTGAAAATCCCGAATTAGAAGTTCTAAATGAATCGGCCATACAAGACAACTTTCCTGATGAATATCTATTGAAGATAGACTATAATGAAATTCCATGGTTTGCAGACTATGCAAATTATTTAGTATGTGGATTCCTTGAAAAAGGATTATCGTACCAAAAATGAAAGAAATTCTTTAGTGATATAAAACACTATTTCTGGGAAGATCCACATCTTTTTAAAAGTTGTCCAGATGGAATAATACGCCGATGTGTATTCGGAGATGAAGCTAGTAAAATTTTAAACCATTGTCACACAGGACCAACAGGAGGGCACTATGGGCCTCAATTAACAGTAAGAAAAGTTTATGAAGCTGGATTCTATTGGCCTACAATTTACAAAGACGCACACCTTCTTTGCAAATCCTGTGATGCTTGTCAAAGGGCCAGAAAAATAAGTCAACGTGATGAAATGCCACAAAATGTCATCCAAGTATGTGAAGTATTTGACATTTGGGGTATTGACTTTATGGGTCCATTTCCAAAATCTCCTAATAATCTCTATATTCTCGTAGCCATTGATTATGTATCTAAATGGGTGGAAGCACAAGCTCTTCCAACTAACGATGCACGAGTTGTAGTCAACTTTTTAAAACGTCTTTTTGCAAGGTTTGGAACACCGAAAGCTTTAATAAGTGATCGGGGTACTCATTTCTGTAATAATCAACTTAAGAAAGTTCTTAAAAGATATGGAGTAACTCATAAAATCTCCACCACATATCATCCACAAACAAGTGGACAAGTTGAAAATACCAACCGAGCTTTAAAACGTATTTTAGAGAAAACCGTAGGATCAAATCCGAAGGAATGGTCCATTAAATTGGAGGATGCACTCTGGGCTTTTAGAACAGCCTACAAAACTCCAATTGGAACCACACCTTTTAGACTTGTTTACGGAAAAGCATGTCATCTTCCAGTAGAAATTGAACACAAAGCATTTTGGGCTTTGAAGACATGTAATCTTGATATACATGAAGCTGGACGTCTACGATTAAGTCAACTAAATGAATTAGAAGAATTAAGACATGAAGCATACGAAAATTCGTTAATCTATAAAGAAAGAACGAAGAAATGGCATGATAAAAGAATCAGAAGTTTAAAAGAATTTAAAGAAGGAGACAGAGTTCTTCTTTTCAATTCACGAATCAAGCTATTTCCTGGAAAATTGAAATCAAGATGGTCTGGACCATTCATAGTCAAAAGAGTTTTCCCATATGGAACGATAGAATTAATAAATTCAAATGGAATTGAATTTAAAGTTAATGGTCACAGAGTTAAACACTACATAGATAGTCTGATGGAATTCGACAATGAAGTTAATCACAATTTCGATACCACAGCTAACTAAGTGTGGGGAGAATCAAGTCTTTAAAGGATAATATGTATTTCTGTTAGAGTTAGATTGTCTGTTTTCGTGTAGTTCTCGAAAATGGAACCCGAATGGTCTTTCCCTAGCAGACCCTAAAGAACTAGTCTTCTCCCCCCATTCTAAATTTTTATTTTTTTTACGAAATGAAGACTGCCTGTGAACTAAACCATGGTCTAATGCTACACGCTTTGATCACTAAACGTAATAATGACACACTACCAAGTGAAATAGTATCAGTAATCAGAGAAAGATTGGACGGAGTAAGAAAAGAATCCAGATGCGAAGATAATAAGTTACAATTTGGTAAAGGAAAATCAAAATCCGCAGAAAAAAGAAGAGCACGACACCTAGAAAGATGTAACAAATGCGGAAAATAGTCACATGGAGGTAAATGTTCAAATAATCAAACCTATTCAAACACCGAATTTGTTACTTTATGCAGAGACGGACCGTTCATATGTTTAGAAGAAAAAACACTGAATGCTCGAGGTTACGCCTATGTAGCCATGGAAAACCAACTAAACCGACTATCTTATGAATGGGATAGATCATATAACTAAGAATACTATCTCACAGGTAAGTCTGTACAGTTTTTATTTTTTATTTTTATTTTTAACCTTTTGATAATAAACGCTAATTTGTTCGCTATAAAGTATTAAATTGGTATTAAATAAAATTAGGTTTGGCGACCGAAATTATTGATATCATACAAAAATTTATTACATCACGGCGAAATTTAACGTTTATTCTTAAGGTATAAATATCTTTAATCAATCAACCCAAAATATTTCAAAAATTCGTCATGAGTTAAATTAGGTCATGGAACCGAAATTACTTTACCGAAAAGAGGGGCGCATATTTTTGATAATATTTGATTGATTAAAGTGGGATAAAAAGCCAAAAAGATTTTTAATTTTATTTTTACCATGTTTTTAAAATTAATATATAAATCTTAAATTAATATTGTAAACTTTGTAAAATCAATATATTTAAAATTGTAAATATTTGAAAAATTAATATAAGTTTGGTGTGAATTTATAATATGAATTTTTAAATTAAGTTTGGTGTGAATTTTTAATTTTTAAAATATGAATTTTATCTTTATGCATTTTAAATTTTAAGTTTGGTGTGAATTTTTAATATTAATTTTGAATTTTTAATTTAAGTTGGTGTGAATTTAAAAACAAAAATTTACTTTATCTCATTAAGTTAAAAATATGATTTTTAAAATTCGTCGTAAGTTGAAGACTAGGTCGTTGAACCGAAATTGCTTTACCCGAGGGAGGGACGAGAACTTTTATTATCATTATTTTTAATCTTATTGAATTAAAGTATGACAAAAACATTAAAAAACTAAAAAAATCTAAGCTTTTAAAACAATCGCTACAAAAAGACAAATTTTAAAATTTTGTCTAAGGACGGACTAGGACATCGATCCGAAACGACCTCGTCCTAAATAACAAGGGAAACAAAATTTTAAAATTAATTACTTAATTGTTTTAATTAGTATAAGATGTTTAAAAAAAAATATATATACAAACTCCGCGACTCGCGGAGTTTGAAGGGTCAAACACCGCGACTCGCGGAGGGACCAAAAACCAGAAAAAAATAAAAACGTGATCAGATCAGTATCCTCACACCACAACACAAAAATACTGCGAAACAAAGTCGAAAAAACCCGAAAAAACACTCCCAAATTCACAATTTTTGACCGTTAATCATCAAATCTTTTACTAAAATCATGTTAACAAGGATGCTATCGAGGAATTACTCAAGAAAAACGGTAAATTTCTACACCTAAACACCATTTAATCCGAAAAGTAGTGTTCTTGAGCAATTTTATACCCAATTTGATTTTGATGCTTTTTAGTGTAATTATGCTTAAATTGTTTATGTATTATGCTTGTATAACCTAGATTGATGCTATTTAACATGATTAGAAGCCTTAAACTTCAAATTTTGAGTAATCTAGGGTTTGTGTTCTTGAGCAAATTTGGGGCTTTTTGATATAAACAGGTTATGGCCGATTTTTGTCATGAATTGTTGCTAAATTAAGTAGTGTAACATGTTTAGGTAGTTAAATGATCCAAACTTTGAGCCTAAACTTGATTTTGAGAATTAAAGTGGACTTTTTCAAGTCTAAAATTCATGAACTTGATTTTTGAGAGATAATGCCATTTGAAACTTGTTTAATTGCTAATAATGATTATTTTGACATGTTATTTGAGTTGAATGCTTATGAACTTGGCGAACATTTTCGTATATGCTTATTTGAAAAAGTGTAGATTTGATGAAAATATGAAAATGAGCTTAAGTTTGATATAAATTGATCATGTCATTGTAATTATTTTGATTAATGATTTTGCTGACACTAATGCATATTTGGATGCACAAAAATTGTGTTTGATGTGTTTTGCAGACTGAAAGGGGTGAATCTTCATCCCAAGCATGCAATGCTCCTGCTGAGAATACGGAATAACAGGAGGTGGATAACTACTACAAAAAAGATATACCTCATCCAGTCATGACATTTTCTGATATGCACTTGGAAGATTTGCACCCGAACCTGAGATTTGACAGACTTTGGATAGATTATCCAAAATACCAAAGGGGTTTGCATACTCTTCATTCTAAAGCTGTTGAAGTACCTAGGGTTATAGAATGGAGACCATTAGAAGCTGTAGAATTGGCCGGGCCAATTAGGGAATTACTTGCACAGAGGTATGGTAATTCTACTTTTAACGATTGGGTACGGTTATTCAACATGCGTAGACCTGTATATAAAGTATGGTGTGAAGAATTGTTGTGTAGTATAGAATTAAATGATCGGGTAGCTAGTTTAACCGATCAATCTTTTATTAGATTTTTGTTAGGAGGTTCGATGCGCCACATGTCTTTACTAGACATGGCTCAGGCTTTACGTATATATACGCCTGAGGAGCTAGCATCTGCTGATTGTAGAGGGTTGATACTAAATGGTAGAAAGATAGATGAAAATTTTGATACGCATGGTGTATGGAGTCAAATGACTAGCCATCACCGATTTAAAGGGGGAAATTACTCTTATTTGGATATAGATAGAGCTGAATTAAGAGTAATTCATAGGTTTTTAGCCAATTCGATTACACAACGAGGTAAGAACAAGGAAAAGGTAAATGAACAGGATTTGTTTTACCACATGTGTATTCAAGACCCACAAAGCGCTGTAAGTATACCTTATTGTGTGGGTTATTATTTATCAGCTATGGTTAGGGGGATGAGACCGCATAGCATAATAGGAGGTGGTATATTTATTACTTTGATTGCTGAATATCTCGGTATGGATATAAGTCGGGGGGGATTATTAGTCGAAGAACCAGAACCCCGCGATACAATAGGTTTAAATGTATACCATGGTGCGAAGGTTTTGAAGAAGCGAAATAACGCCGCAGTACAATACCATGGTAGACATCCACAGGTTGAGAGAAACCAATAGCAAGGTAATGTAGGAAGGGGAAATGAAATGGCAGAAATGCAAAGGTTTATAGCTTCACAAGAGTATGAAAATGCTAGACATAGAGCATTTGATGATTGACAGGTTCATCAAAACCAAATCATAGCTTATTGCCAACATATAGGTAGAAACTATATTCCTACTCCATCGCCCATATTCCCTCCCTGGTCTATAGAGATTCAACCACCGTATCCTACGTATAACCCAGCCGAAGCATTTTATAGCACCTATGGTTATGCATGGAACCCCTACTGGTATCAGTATCATCCCTAGTCTACTTAGTTTTATTTATTTTATTATTTGTAATGTTAATACATTTAATACTTACGTTAATATTGTAATAGTTTTTAAATTTTCTAACTTTTATTATTAGATTTTAATAATTTTTGAATGTGGGGTAGTATACCAAACTTCAAAAATATGTATATATGTTTGCAGTTTATCTTATGTACACAATAGGGTAAAACAACGCATTTTCAAAGACTGGCATTAAGTTCAGCAAAAGCAACTAATTTTGACGACAAGATGCAAAATATATGTGAAATAACAACAAGACGGAATGAACAAATGATATGCACCATTTATCATTCAGCAAGCAAACACAAATATGTTTGGAAACTTTGGTAAAATTTAATCATTTTCACACAAATCACCCTCAATAATTTAAATTGTTACTGATTTCTTGCAAATGAGGGCATTGCAAGATCTTAAGTGTGGGAAGGGGTTAAATTCTTTCGGATTTTAAAATTTTTACTTTATACACTTGGTTACCATTAGAAATACTAGTAAAGTAGTAGTTGTATTAGAATCTAGTGCTCTCTGATAATAAAGAACAGCCCTAGTCTTATATACTGACTACTCAATTCTAGTAAAATTTTTAAAAATTTTCAACTAAATGAACTCAAAATCATGTTTATACATATTTATGAATGATAAAACTAGGTTTTAACACCGAAATTATTGTTACCTCGGAAAGGACATAAATTGAGAAACAAACCAAAATGTTAAAATTCATTTAAAATGGAATAGAGGACAATAAAAAGGAAAATAAAAGCCAAGTGTGGAAAAATTTACCAAGATATTTTAAACATATGTCACATATTTCTGTAACAAATAACTGAAAATACTTTTGCTTTGGACTAAACTAAACTGTTTTACCCGATGAAAGAAAAGAAGAGATGGATCTACACGATGAATCAATGCCATCATTAAAAGGAAGTAAAGTCTTACGAAAAAGAAACGCGCTTCTTGATTTAGGTCAGGAAGTTGTCGTCCAGACCAGCTGTAGGTTGACAAAAAATCTAGAAAAGTCATCACTAAAATCAGCAGGAAATCCAAGGACCTCAGCATTAAACAGGGTCGCCAAGTGGTCAAATTTATCCTAACCATGAGAAGGATTTATCTCGTACAATGGGGGGGCACCGTGCAAATTAGCTGGATAAGACTAATGAATCAGATCCCAAGAAAGGATAATCTCCTTAAAGATTAAAAATCAGCTTTTAAGACTGATATTACTCAATCCTTGAGATTGACCTTAAAGATTGAGAATTACAAACTCATGGAATTCAATGATATCTAAACTCGAGCCTGAACGAGAAAATATTTTGATCAAAATTACAAACCGATTTGTTTTCTAAAATCCCATTTTCAATGCGTTCATTACCATTGAACGTAAAATCCTAGGAATTCACCTGGAATTCATTAGGTCACCTGAACCAAATCGGGTGTCAACCGTAAGAACGGTGGTTGCATAGCATGGTCAAAGACAGGACCTTGTGCCAGACCGAAAAATGATAAGGGTGAGCTTTACTATTGCTCCTACCAAGGATAGTAATTGCGTCCGACACGTTATAGACCATAATTAAAAGCATGTCAGGGGACATTGCCTTAACAGTTGCTTGTTCAACGCTTTCCTTTACAACCGGACGGTAGTTTACCGAAAGGTAATATACGGGACAAGTAAACTGGACGTGTTGCTTTCCTAATACAAGGTTAGCAAGTGGGTGACACAAAACCGCAAGTTTTGAGCTAAAATTTTCAAATCTAAAATCCACCAAACCCACAAAAATAATTTGCAAACACCGGTGAAGGGTTATTCTGGAAAACTTATCTAGGGTAAAAACTAGATTTAATTTTCAAAAGATCAAATGTTTTCATAAAGATCCAGTTTCCTTAATGGATCTAAATTTTTATAGTCATGTGGGACTGTAAACCATATCGTTACTACCATTGTTTATACCGCCGTAAAGAAATCACTGATGTACAAAGTGTGAAGAATAAAGAAGTGATTCTAGTATTTCAAGACTATATTGCTTGAGGACAAGCAACGCTCAAGTGTGGAAATATTTGATAATGCTAAAAACGAACATATATTTCATAGCATTATTCCCCAAGAAAGACAAGCTTTTAGTTGCAAATGTTCTATTTACAAGTGATATTCGTTTAAATATTAAAAGGTGAAGACAAAAGACAGATTCGACGAATTGAAGACGCAAACGACCAAAAAGCTCAAAAGTACAAAATACAATCAAAGAGGTTCCAATTATTGATAAGAAACGTCTCGAAATTACAAGAGTACAAGATTCAAAACGCAAAGTACAAGATATTAAATTGTACGCAAGGACGTTCGAAAATCCGGAACCGGGACCAGAGTCAACTCTCAACGCTCGACGCAACGGACTAAAAATTACAAGTCAACTATGCACATGAATATAATATAATATATAAATAATTCTTAAAAATTATATATATATTATATTAATATTTAAAATCGTCGGCAAGAAAGAAGCCAAAGCTGGTGAGCTGGAATTTCAAACTCCGCGACTCGCGGAGTTTGAAGGGAAAAAATGCCGCGAGTCGTGAAGTTCCCCTGGACTCAATTCCCTATAAAACCAAACGCAGTTTGATCGCAAAAACCACATAATATATCCATCCATCTATCTATACGTAAATATATATATATATATATAATTTATATTTTAATTTTAATTTTAATTTTAAATCCTAATAATAAGGGTATGTTAGCGAATGTTGTAAGGGTGTAAGTCGAAATTCTGTCCGTGTAATGCTACGCTATTTTTAATCATTGTAAGTTATGTTCAACCATTTTAATTTAATGTCTCGTAGCTAAGTTATTATTATGCTTATTTAATACCGAAGTAATCATGATGTTGGGCTAATTACTAAAATTGGGTAATTGGGCTTTGTACCATAATTGGGGTTTGGATAAAAAAACGACACTTGTGGAAATTAGACTATGGGCTATTAATGGGTTTTATATTAACTAAACAATACCTTGTTAATTTAATATACAAACTTATAATTCGACGTATTTATATATAACCACATACGCTTGACTGGGTACGGTGGGCGGGATATCTATAAATACCAATAATTATTCATTTTACCGGACACGGAACTAGATTAATAGTTAATAGACTTGTTGAAACAGGGGTGAATTACATTCAAGGGTAATTGGTGTAATTGTTAACAAAGTAGTAAAACCTTGGTTTATACGCAGTCGATAACCTGGTGTATTCATTAAACAAAGTATTAAAACCTTGTTACAATTCGAATCCCCAATTAGTTGGAATATTTGACTTCGGGAATAAGAATAATTTGACGAAGGCTTTCGCTTTTTATATTTATGACTGATGGACTATTATGGACAAATCCGTATGGACATATTAAATAATCCAGGACAAAGAACAATTAACCCATGGGCATAAAACTAAAATCAACACGTCAAACATCATGATTACGGAAGTTTAAATAAGCATAATTCTTTTATTTCATATTTAATTTCCTTTATTTTATATTTAATTGCACTTCTAATTATCGCATTTTTATTGTTATTGTATTTAATTGCACTTTTAATTATCGTACTTTTTAATTATCGCAAGTTTATTTTATCGCACTTTTATTATTCGCAATTTCATTATCGTTATTTACTTTACGCTTTAAATTAAGTCTTGTATTTATTTATTATTTTACATTTGGTTTTAACTGCGACTAAAGTTTTAAAATCGACAAACCGGTAATTAAATGGTAAAAATCCCCCTTTATAATAATAATATTACTTATATATATATTTGTATTTTTATAAAAGTAAACTAATATAGTGTTAAGCTTTGTTTAAAGATTTTCCCTGTGGAACGAACCGGACTTACTAAAAACTACACTACTGTACGATTAGGTACACTGCCTATAAGTGTTGTAGCAATGTTTAAGTATATCCATTCTATAAATAAATAAATATCTTGTGTAAAATTGTATCGTATTTAATAGTATTTCCTTGTAAAATATAAAGCTATTTTATATACACCTCGCACGACATCACCTTTTCATGCTCATGTTCCCCCTCTGATTGTTTTCTCTTCTTTTGACGTTTAGATTTCTTCTCCCCCTTTTTGTCATCAGCAGGGGCAGAAGTAGAGCCTGGGGAAACAGAGACATCTAGATCACTATCTGATTCAGGCATAGAATATGCAAAGTTGTTCCATTCAGCATCAGCAGGAGATAAATTTACACCAGGGTTAACACCATATTGTTGCAGACAAAGGTTGGACGATCTAACTTCATTTCTAGCAACACCCATGGCAATTTGATTCACATTTGATCGAACATCAGCTTGAAGATCAGCTATACGGTGCATTGTCTCAACCAGTCTAACATAAGCAGAAGCAGGAATCATGGTAGCCATTTTCTATTCTTGTGACTCCACTCTCTCTTCCAACCCCCTATTTTCTTTATTCAAAAATCAAACCCTTGATCTTTCAAGATCCAATTCTGCTTGAAGTCTGGTGATGTGATCAGTATACTCATTGTGAGAGATGATTCACTGTTTTAGCTCTTCCTCTTCTTCATAATGTTTTCTAATAGCTTCAACTGCCAGATCAGCAATAGCATTTGTTTGGCGTTGCTGGGCTTCAATAGCTGAGGTAGTAATATAGCCAGCACGTTGAATTGCTTCAACAACATTATCAATGATAGTGTCCTTGATGGTATTTTTAATATCAGGGGTGATTCTGGCAACTGTCCTGTACACAGCTAGGGTAGATAACCCTTCCATTTCTGCAACATCAAGTCCACTCGGTGGTGGTTGTGCAGTAGCAGCTAAAATTGGAGTACCACTGTGGGGTGGTGGAGGTGGAATATCAGAATCTGACTCATCACCATGATCACCATCATTTTTACCTTCACCCGAAGGCTTAGAACCACTAGTATCCTTTTAAGCAGATTTACCTTCATCGGTAGTAAGATCCACTGGTTTGTCTTTGGAGCCAGTAATATTATCAAGAATTACTGGCTCTTCCTTACTAGTACCTTTATCAGCATCATCATTGTAAAGACCCGTCCTAATCCATAAGGATGAATACAATAACATATGATTACATTGCGAGGTATTTGACCTCCATATGATACATTTTATAAACATTGCATTCGTTTTTAAAAGACAAACTTTCTTAACATCAAAAGTTGATGGCATGCATACCATTTCATAATACATCCAACTATAATTGACTTAATAATAAACTTGATGAACCCAACGACTCGAATGCAACGTCTTTTAAAATATGTCATGAATGACTCCAAGTAATTTCTCTAAAATGAGCAAATGCATAGCAGAAGATTTCTTTCATACCTGAGAATAAACATGCTTTAAAGTGTCAACCAAAAGGTTAGTGAGTTCATTAGTTTATCATAATCAATCATTTCTATAATTTTAATATACCACAAGATTTCATTTATTCAATAATCATACACTCGCAAGTGTTTAAAATTCATTCATATTGATTGAACACCTGGTAACCGACATTAACAAAATACATCTAGTATATCCCCAAACATATAAACATCGAAGTACTAAAGCAGTTCAACTTCTCTGACTGGGGCGTGTCAAAGCCCATAGATCCATCTTTAGGTTTCGCGTCAATTGGTGGCAATTATAATAAACACCAATTCTTAGGCTACCAAGTTCAACAAGGGTGATATCCGGTATAACAATTCAACCATAGAATGTAGTTTCAATTACTTGTGTCTATTTCGTCAAACATTTATAAAAGCGCATGTATTCTCAGTCCCAAAAATATATATTGCAAAAGCATTTAAAAGGGGAGCAAATGAAACTCACAATAATGTATTTTGTAGTAAAAATACATATAACGACATTGAACAATGCAGGGTTGGCCTCGGATTCACGAACCTATATCAAGTATATATATATATTAACACGTAATTGTAATTGGACAAATTTATATATAATTAGTGATATGAATTTTATATTAAAAAGTTATAGGTTTCCTTAATAATTCAAATATATTTATTTGATATATAAAAATATTAAAATTGTTTAGTTATATGTATTGAGTATAGTTTTTAATAGTTATTTGATAAATTAATAATATTAAATAAAAAGTGATATTATCTTTTATTAATGATAATAGCAAATATTTTAATAATAATAATAATAATAGTAATAATAACCATGATAATAGTAATGTTAAAAATGTTATGTTGTGTTAATTTTATAATATTAAATATTAATACTATATATAAAATTATAATTTTTAATAATAATTATTATAATATTAATAATGAAATTTTAATAATAATGATAATGTTAAAAATAATAATAATGTTAATAAAACTGAAAATACTTATAATACTAATAATAATAATGATACTAATAATACTAATAACTATGATAATAATACTAATAATTATAATACTTATATTCATGATAATAATGTAAACTATATTATTAATAATAAAAATCATGATATCAGTAAACATAATAATAATAATAATAATAATAATAATAATAATAATAATAATAATAATAATAATAATAATAATAATAATAATAATAATAATAATAATAATAATAATAATAATAATAATAATAATAATAATAATAATAATAATAATAATAAGATAAAAATGATAAAATCATAATAATAAAAATAATCGAAATTATACCATAACATATATATCATCATCATGAATGATCATCATCTCCATCATTATGATCATTATCACCAACACATCATCATCATCGTTACATCCTTACCATCATCATCAACATAAACGGTCATCATTTATATCATAATCATTATAATCCTTTCGTATCATCATAATCACGATATCATCAAACATCATCATGTTACAATTTTCATCATCATCGAATTATTATCATTTTAACATCATCATCATCATAATCATCTCATCGTTGTACCATCTCATCCTCTTCATACATGTATCATCATCTTCGATCATTTCATCACCATGTTCGTACATCACCTCACGGTTAACATCGTCCATAATCATCATCATAGCTTTTATTTTTCTCAGGGTCGTAATCACCCTCATCAAGACTTTCATCGCTGAACAGGAACGGGAGGAGAAACATAATTGTAACGAGTTGCAGTTATGGTTTTGGTATGTCAAAGCGGCCCAACGATGTATAAAGGAGCCCATTTTAGATGATCCAATAGTGGGATTAATTTGATCCACTAAAGTAGTCCACTAATACATGTTAAAAAGGGTTTTTGGGTGTTCGGTTTATAATAGAAAAGGATGAGTAGTAGGAAATACAAACTACAAATATCTATACAACTTTATCAAGTCGGGTTCTTTGGTCCATCATTAATCATTATAATGAAACATCATCAATTAAATAAATATCCATCGTTTACTGTTTACCTTCATCAACCTCATCCTTTTGAACCGTAGCAGTAGCATCAACAGAAGGCGGTTGCAGGTGCATTATCCAATGAATTAATTGAGACAGAAAAATCGGTGTAATAGAATAATACAAGGGTTATAGTGATGGTGGTTAACAGCAAGTTAGTTTCTTATGATGGTGTTTTGATTGGACTGTAAACGAAAACATAACAATGAAGAAACATGTCGAACAATAGCATCAACTTGGGTTTTGGACGGAACAAGAAAAAAATAAGGAAATTTTAATAAACAACAAACCCAGCTGTATAGTGATGGTTTTGTGATAGTTCAAAGGAAATAGAAAACGATAGCAGAGGGGTTTAGGTGGTAATTCTCGATGGTGACTGAAAACATCAACGTATTAGTAGTTGTAGTATTTAAATAGCAATAGCAGCTTCTTGTTTCGATCAAACAGGAAAGAAAAAAAATAACAGTGCAGGTACAATAATGATCATGATGGTGTTTGTTGGTGGTCATGGGTGTTTTACGATAGTTTGAAATAGAAACCAATGTAGCAGGAGTAGTTTCTCACGGTCGTGGTGGTGGATTTTTGAATATGAAGGTGATGAGGGTGGAAATAGTTGTTATAGTGATAACTGACGGTGGTGGTCATGGTGGTAGTAGACGGCGGAGGCTGTAGCGACCCGACCAAATCATGTTTGACGGCGCCGTCTACTTAGGTCCCGTTACGTGGTTATAAGTCTTTAAAACAACGTTTGACCTAAAGATATGTCGCATTCATTTCAAATGTAAAGATTGTTCAAAGTTTACAAGAATAGTTCCACCACAAGTTACGATACAAAGTTTTAAGTACAAATGAAACTTATGCGACACAATTTAAAAGTAGCCAAAAGACGCTCCATGTATGCATATATACTCGACATCCAATGCAAGTATCAAAATAATGAGCGGAAGCATGTATCATGTATCGTTCAAGGACCTGAGAAAAACATAGAAATCTGTCAACGAAAACATTGGTGAAATCATAGGTTTAAGTAAGTAAGTACAAGTGAACCACAAGATTTGCAACCATGAGATAATAGTAATACATTCCAAAAGTTTGTTTCACGAGCACCCAATTATCAATGCTTAACATTCCTTCCATAGAACCCCATCACAATAGTGTTAGAACATACACTGTTTCTCGAAAATACATTTCATTCGTAAACGGTAGCGAACCGTTTGAATGAGGGTTTGTCAAACCCATATGGCCATATAACATAAGTTCTCGCTTACACCCGGTAAGTGTAACTAATGATAATCGAATTGAGGATTTTTTTTCAAACTCGTATGTAGAATGTTTGTTTTCCTGTACTTGTGTTCACTTAGTAAAAAGAAACGTTTATGTTTTTCTCATCCCAAATGTAAGTGCAAAAGAGTAAAAGTGGGACTATGATCTCACCTTGAGTGCATGTACGAAAAGTACTTCACAAAATAACGTGTGCGAAGGATAGTGCTAGTCTTGACCTAAACAAATAGGTCGTATCAATAACGGTAAACACGATAGGTCAAAGATGTTCAATTAGTCATATGGCTCGTTACGACTCGATTATGTAGCATGTGAAATCAAATTGTCAAGTTTCATGCAAGGTACAAGTATATAAACAAGTTAGGAAGGTTGCATAATCATTTGGTTAAGTTTGACAAAAAGTCAAACTTTGGTCGGTCAAAGTCAACGAAAAAGTCAACGCGTTCGGGTCGGGTCCCGAACTATTTTTCTGAGGTTTTTAATCATGTATGAGCATGTTAGAACAAGTTACATGTGAATCGGAGGTGCGTAGCATAGCAAACATTATTCGAAAATTGACAAAGTTGGACAGACCACTTTGGCGCGCCGCGCGGGTATATGGCGCGCCGCGCCATTACCTGTGCATAGAATTCTGGCAGTTTTTAAGTTTTATGCACGAACCTAACTTCAAACAATCACCATTTATGATCCAAAAACAATCGAGACAAGTATCTTATACGGTTGGGAAGGTAATTTGACGAGGAAAACAACTAAACACATTTCATCAATCAATCTACCTAATACAACAACCAAAACCGCATCTAATGCTTAACATTAACCGCATACAAGTTCATAAATGCAATTCAATGATTCGGGCAACCAATTTACATGAATGATATGCCGTTTCGAAGGTAATCAAGCATACAATCCAACTAAAAACTTACCAATAATAATCCATGGCATTCAATGCATCAAAAGTCCATTTCAAGTTCATCAACCCTAACCCAAATTCACCAAAATCATAAATCAAGTTCATGAACTTTTCTAAAGCAACCTACACATCAAATTGAAGCTAGTGATACTAGGAACACAATTAGAACATGAACTTTTAACATCTAACAACATATGATCATCCAAAATTCAAGAACAACACACCAAAATTCAAGTTCATGCTAGTTACACTAAAACAACGAGATCGAGCATATAAATTACACACACGACATCACAATGAGCCATAGACACTAACTAACACCATTTCAAGTCAAAAACACGAATTTAGAGAAATCTAGAGTTTTAGAAATGTTACCCAAACGAGATGAAGTTGGTACCAAAATGAAGAGGATGAAGAGAGGATTACGAATATGTAATTTATTTTGTTGTAAGCCTCCTAGATCGGATTTAGATGATGATTGAATGAATTTGGTAATGGTGTGTGTGTTCTTGCTAGAAAGAAAGAGAGAGAGATGGAGATGATAATGAATGGGTGAAAGGGGTTTGACCCTTTGACCTAGTCAAGGGTTTGATCCCTTGTCAAGTTTAGTCCCTCAACTTTCGTTCGGGTGCGTGAATTACCTAAACGAGATAATTTAAAACGCGTATCAACGGGAGATGTTATAAACATATAACGGACTTTATATTAGTATAACGGAAAAGTAAATGGAAAAAGGCGGGATGTTACATTACCTACTCCTTAAAAGAAATTTCGTCCCGAAATTTAAGTAGGCGTAGTAGTCGTTGTTTCTTCCTCGAAATCTTGCATTTCCGAATTCACGAATAGATGAGGATACTTCCTTTGCATTTGATCTTGTCTTTCCCAAGTAAACTCGGGTCCCCTTTTGGGGTTCCAACGGACTTTAACAATCGGGATTCGGCTTTGTTTCAATGTCTTGACGGAGGTGTCCACAATTTCAATCGGTTCCTCCAAAAAATGAAGTTTGTCATCAATAGTAAGTTCCTCGAGAGGGATGACGATATCGGGTTCGGCAAGACACTTTTTCAAGTTAGATACATGGAAGGTAGGATGAACGGAGTTCAATTGAGGCGGAAGATCTAAACGATAAGCAACAGTTCCAATACGCTCCAAGATTTCGAAAGGACCGATATACCGCGGATTTAGCTTCCCGCGTTTCCCAAAACGGATTACACCTTTCCAAGGTGCGACTTTTAACATTACTCGGTCACCGACTTGAAATTCAAGGTCGTTGCGTCTTTTGTCGGTATAGCACTTTTGACGACTTCGGTCCGTCCTAAGCCTATCTCGGATTTGAACGATTTTCTCGGTGGTTTCGTGAATGAGTTCGGGTCCGGTGATTTGCACGTCGCCTACCTCGGCCCAACAAAGAGGTGAACGACATTTTCGGCCATATAGCGCTTTAAAAGGTGCGGCCTCTATACTCGCGTGATAACTATTGTTGTAAGAGAACTCGGCGAGAGGTAAGTGCTTGTCCCAAGCTTTTCCGAAATCAACCACGCAAGCTCGTAACATGTCCTCTAAGGTTTGAATTGTACGTTCGCTTTTTCCATCGGTTTGAGGATGATATGCGGTGCTCATGTCTAAACGCGTTCCCAACGCTTCTTGCAATGTACGCCAAAATCTAGAAACGAAACGGCCATCTCGGTCGGAGATAATCGATAAAGGTACACCGTGTCGGGCTACGATCTCCTTAAGGTAAAGTTGTGCAAGTTTCTCCATTTTGTCCGTTTCTTTCATGGCAAGGAAGTGTGCGGATTTGGTGAGACGGTCAACAATAACCCAAATGGTATCATAACCGCCCGTCGTTTTTGGTAGCTTGGTGATAAAATCCATCGTTATCCTTTCCCACTTCCATTGCGGGATCTCGGGTTGTTGAAGTAGTCCGGACGGTCTTTGGTGTTCGGCTTTGACTTTGGAACATGTCAAACACTTGGAAACATAAGTAGCTACGTCCCTTTTGATGTTCGGCCACCAATATAGTTGTTTAAGGTCGTGGTACATCTTATTGGCACCGGGGTGAATCGAGTATCGTGACTTATGGGCTTCATCTAAAATAAGGCTTCGTAGGTCCCCATAACTAGGCACCCAAATCCTTCCGGCGTAATATCGGAGTCCGGTCTCCCTAATTTCGAATCGAGAGACGAGAATGTTCAAGAGCTCGTGTGAAAGGTTTCCATCCTTGAGAGCCTCATCTTGGGCTACCCGAATTTGGCTATTAAGGTTTGTGTGGATGGTGATGTTTAAGGCTCGGACACGAAGAGGCACCGCTCTTTCTTTTCGACTTAAGGCATCGGCTACTACATTTGCCTTCCCGGGATGGTAACGAAGCTCGCAATCGTAATCGTTTAAGGTTTCAATCCACCTTCGTTGTCTCATGTTTAGTTGCTTTTGATCGAAAATGTGTTGGAGACTTTTGTGGTCGGTAAAGATAGTACTCTTGGTTCCATAAAGATAGTGTCTCCACATTTTAAGTGCAAAGATAATGGCTCCGAGTTCGAGATCATGAGTCGTGTAATTCCGTTCATGAATTTTTAGTTGTCGAGAAGCATAAGCAATGACTTTCGTTCGTTGCATCAATAGACACCCAAAACCATATTTCGAGGCATCGCAATATACAACAAAGTCATCATTGCCTTCGGGAAGTGACAAGATAAGAGCGGTGGTTAGCTTCGTTTTCAAGATTTGGAATGCGGATTCATGTTCGGTTGCCCAAACGAATTTTCTTCCCTTATGAGTTAACGTGGTTAGAGGACGAGCAACCAAAGAGAAGCTTTCGATGAATCTACGATAGTACCCGGCGAGACCCAAGAATTGACGAATGTGAGTAGAAGTAGTAGGAGTCTCCCATTTACTAATGGCTTCGATTTTCGTGGGATCGACTTTAATACCTTGATCACTTACAACATGACCAAGAAATTGAACTTCCTTTAACCAAAATTCACACTTGGAGAATTTGGCATAAAGTCGTTCTTGTCTCAAGAGTTCAAGCACAAGTCGAAGATGTTGTTCGTGCTCTTCTTCATTTTTAGAATAGATCAATATGTCATCGATGAACACAATAACGAATTTATCGAGATACGGTTTGCACACGCGGTTCATAAGATCCATGAACACCGCCGGTGCGTTAGTGAGACCAAATGGCATGACAAGGAATTCATAACTACCATAACGAGTTCGGAAAGCGGTTTTGGAGACATCTTCCTCCTTAACCCTCAATTGATGATAACCCGAGCGGAGATCGATTTTCGAATATACACAAGACCCTTGTAGTTGATCAAAGAGGTCATCGATGCGAGGAAGAGGATATCGGTTCTTAACCGTCAATTTGTTTAGTTCACGATAGTCAATGCACATTCGTAGGGATCCGTCTTTCTTTTTAACAAACAAAATCGGAGTGCCCCATGGTGAATGGCTAGGTTGGATAAAACCACGATCAAGTAGTTCTTGGATTTGACTTTGAAATTCTTGCATTTCGGATGGAGCGAGTCTATATGGTGCACGTGCTACGGGTGCGGCTCCCGGAATAAGATCGATTTGGAATTCAACCGGTCGATGAGGTGGAAGACCCGGCAATTCGTCAGGAAACACATCGGAAAAGTCACTAACAATTGGCACATCATCGATATGCTTCTCTTCGGACTCGACTTTCTTAACGTGGGCAAGGATCGCAAAACAACCCTTACGGAGTAGTTTTCTAACTTTAAGGCACGAAACGAGGTTGAGTCTGGTGCAACTCTTATCGCCATAAACAATCAAAGGTTCACCATTCTCGATAGGAATTCGGATTGCGTTAAGATCACAAAGGATGTGAGATTTCGTTTTGACTAACCAATTCATACCGATTATTACATCAAAGCTTCCTAGTTCCATGGGTATCAAGTCAATTTCAAATTCCTTACCCAAAATGTTTAACGTACACCCTTGGTAATATGTGTCGGCACTTAATAGTTTCCCGTTAGCCACTTCAATGGTATAAGTGGTATCTAATGGAAGAGGTGGAGTGATAAAAGAATGAGTCAAAGTCTTGGATACAAAGCATTTATCGGCACCCGAATCGAATAAGCAAGAGACATAAGAATTGTTGAGAAGAAACGTACCCGTGACTAATTCATTATCATCTCGGGCTTCCTCGGTGTTGATGTTGAAAGCTCGGCCGCGCGTATTAGTGTTATCTTTCCTCTTCGGGCATGCATTTCTATAATGGCCCGTTTGGCCACATTCATAACAAGTGCCCGTCTTTGGTGCATTGGGCCACTTTCGAGCGACGGGAGTGGCACTTTTACAATCGTTGGCCTTATGACCAACTCCTTGGCACCGGTGGCAAATTAACTTACTACATTCACCAAAGTGATGTTTGTTGCATTTGTTGCAAAGAGGTAGGTTCCCGGCATAACCCTTCTTGCCGTCGGAGGTGTAAGGCTTCTTAGCAAAGTTATTGTTGTTTGATTGGGAGGGTTCCCACTTTCTTTTGTTGCCGCCCGATTTATCCTCGGCCTTAGGTGCCGAAACTACGATTTCGTCAACCGTTTCTATCAATTTGCGGGCCATGTTCAAAGCTTCTTGATGATTAGTGGGTTTGGGTGACATTACTCCGTGTTTGATACTCTTTGGAAGACCATCCATGTAAAGTTCAACCCTTAAAGCTTCGGGGTTCACAAGATTTGGGCACATCAAGGCTAGTTCGGAAAATCGTTGATTGTAAGCCTTGAGATCATTTTCGATCGCCTTTAAAGTTCTTAGCTCTTGTTCGAGCCTTCGGGTTTCTTCACGAGGGAAATATTCGACAATCATCTGTTCCCTCAAGTCGGCCCAAGAGAGGGCGTGAGCTTCATCGGTACCCACCGATTGTACATAAGTATTCCACCATGTAAGAGCGACACCGGCGAAGGTGTGAGTGGAGTATTTGACCTTGTCTTGGTCCCGACAACCCCTTATGCTAAAGACGGCTTCCGTTTGCTCAAACCATCGGGTGAGCACGACCGGTCCCCCGATTCCATCGAAAGTGTGAGGTTTGCACCCCATGAAAGCTTTATAGGAGCATCCCTCGTTTGAGTTACCGGCTCCATTGTTGTTGTTGTTGTGGTTGTTGTTATTATTGTTGTTGTTGTTGGATGAGTGACCGGCCATGGCCGCATCTACGGCGGTAGCTATCATCCGTTCGAGAGCTTGTTCGGGAGTTCATTGCGGCGTACACGACGAGGAGCCATTGTTCCTTCAAGACACAAGAATATCATTGATTAGTATTCTCAATAATACTAACCGTGATATAGAATAAAGATAAAGAGAAGTTTTTCCTCGACTCGCCTTAAATTCTTTATGCCATAATGTCGGAACGTTCATATGAGTCACCGTAATATAATCCCAGAAATTATATTACCCTGATTCATATGTGCATTCGACATCATTTCATATTGTCAAGGTGGCGCGTCAATCAAATTAAACAACGTGAGATTAAGATGAACTAAGAGTAGATATGAGTAGAAGCGTTCGAGTATAAATGCACAAGTAGTCGAGTAATTCCTACTTCAAGTCTATATGCCGGTTGTAGTCTAGACTCACCAATGTACCCTATGACTCGAGGTTGACACCAATGAACTCTAAATCCCTACAACCAACGCTCTGATACCATCTGTAGCGACCCGACCAAATCATGTTTGACGGCGCCGTCTACTTAGGTCCCGTTACGTGGTCATAAGTCTTTAAAACAACGTTTGACCTAAAGATATGTCGCATTCATTTCAAATGTAAAGATTGTTCAAAGTTTACAAGAATAGTTCCACCACAAGTTACGATACAAAGTTTTAAGTACAAATGAAACTTATGCGACACAATTTAAAAGTAACCAAAAGACGCTCCATGTATGCATATATACTCGACATCCAATGCAAGTATCAAAATAATGAGCGGAAGCATGTATCATGTATCGTTCAAGGACCTGAGAAAAACATAGAAATCTGTCAACGAAAACGTTGGTGAAATCATAGGTTTAAGTAAGTAAGTACAAGTGAACCACAAGATTTGCAACCATGAGATAATAGTAATACATTCCAAAAGTTTGTTTCACGAGCACCCAATTATCAATGCTTAACATTCCTTCCATAGAACCCCATCACAATAGTGTTAGAACATACACTGTTTCTCGAAAATACATTTCATTCGTAAACGGTAGCGAACCGTTTGAATGAGGGTTTGTCAAACCCATATGGCCATATAACATAAGTTCTCGCTTACACCTGGTAAGTGTAACTAATGATAATCGAATTGAGGATTTTTGTTCAAACTCGTATGTAGAATGTTTGTTTTCCTGTACTTGTGTTCACTTAGTAAAAAGAAACGTTTATGTTTTTCTCATCCCAAATGTAAGTGCAAAAGAGTAAAAGTAGGACTATGATCTCACCTTGAGTGCACGTACGAAAAGTACTTCACAAAATAACGTGTGCGAAGGATAGTGCTAGTCTTGACCTAAACAAATAGGTCGTATCAATAACGGTAAACACGATAGGTCAAAGATGTTCAATTAGTCCTATGGCTCGTTACGACTCGATTATGTAGCATGTGAAATCAAATTGTCAAGTTTCATGCAAGGTACAAGTATATAAACAAGTTAGGAAGGTTGCATAATCATTTGGTTAAGTTTGACAAAAAGTCAAACTTTGGTCGGTCAAAGTCAACGAAAAAGTCAACACGTTCGGGTCGGGTCCCGAACTATTTTTCTGAGGTTTTTAATCATGTATGAGCATGTTAGAACAAGTTACATGTGAATCGGAGGTGCGTAGCATAGCAAACATTATTCGAAAATTGACAAAGTTGGACAGACCACTTTGGCGCGCCGCGCGGGTATATGGCGCGCCGCGCCATTACCTGTGCAGAGAATTCTGGCAGTTTTTAAGTTTTATGCACGAACCTAACTTCAAACAATCACCATTTATGATCCGCAAACAATCGAGACAAGTATCTTATACCGTTGGGAAGGTAATTTGACGAGGAAAACAACTAAACACATTTCATCAATCAATCTACCTAATACAACAACCAAAACCGTATCTAATGCTTAACATTAACCGCATACAAGTTCATAAATGCAATTCAATGATTCGGGCAACCAATTTACATGAATGATATGTCGTTTCGAAGGTAATCAAGCATACAATCCAACTAAACACTTACCAATAATAATCCATGGCATTCAATGCATCAAAAGTCCATTTCAAGTTCATCAACCCTAACCCAAATTCACCAAAATCATAAATCAAGTTCATGAACTTTTCTAAAGCAACCTACACATCAAATTGAAGCTAGTGATACTAGGAACACAATTAGAACATGAACTTTTAACATCTAATAACATATGATCATCCAAAATTCAAGAACAACACACCAAAATTCAAGTTCATGCTAGTTACACTAAAACAACGAGATCGAGCATATAAATTACACACATGACATCACAATGAGCCATAGACACTAACTAACACCATTTCAAGTCAAAAACACGAATTTAGAGAAATCTAGAGTTTTAGAAATGTTACCCAAACGAGATGAAGTTGGTACCAAAATGAAGAGGATGAAGAGAGGATTACGAATATGTAATTTATTTTGTTGTAAGCCTCCTAGATCGGATTTAGATGATGATTGAATGAATTTGGTAATGGTGTGTGTGTTCTTGCTAGAGAGAAAGAGAGAGAGATGGAGATGATAATGAATGGATGAAAGGGGTTTGACCCTTTGACCTAGTCAAGGGTTTGATCCCTTGTCAAGTTTAGTCCCTCAACTTTCGTTCGGGTGCGTGAATTACCTAAACGAGATAATTTAAAACGCGTATCAACGGGAGATGTTATAAACATATAACGGACTTTATATTAGTATAACGGAAAAGTAAATGGAAAAAGGCGGGATGTTACAGAGGCAGTGGTGAGGATGGTGGTCACGAGTGGTGATCAAGGTGAGGGTTGAGTGGTGATACATATATGCAGCATAGGTATATATATAATATATATATATATATATATATATATATATATATATATATATATATATATATATATATATAAGTTTTAATATAATAATAATTATAGTACTTATATGTTAAATTTTCAAATGAATGGTACAAGAACCACAGTGTTCCCATAGTAACTTTAACTTAAATCACGGATGAAAAGGGAAGTGTCTATAACTGTATGTATATTATATATATATATATATATATATATATATATATATATATATATATATATATATATATATATATATATATATATATATATATATATATATATATATATATATGGAATTTGATAGATAGGGAAAGAAAATGAAGTTTCAATAATTATCAATCAAAATTCATTTCACGGATGTGATTAATGAATTAGGAATACAAATTTATTATATAATAATAATTATAATATAACTTAAAATAAAACGTGTGAATATATTAGCCGTCGTCTTTTATGGACTGAATTTCGTTCTCCGTTGTTAATTAGTGGTGGATAAAAGTTCTCAGAAAAATCTCAAATTTTTATAGTAATTATATTTATTTATTTTGGTCATTATGGTATAAAATTCGATCATTAACTATTAAATAAAAATTACACCCCTGTTCGCGCTCTATTCCAGGTAAAATATGAAAAGTGTTCAAATTTAATAATTTGCTCATAAATACATTTTTTAATAAACCTATGATTCATATAACTCACTTTCGGATCACCATTTATTTTAAGATTATATAAGTTTGAGTTTAACTTGTTTAATATCGATCGAAACATCAAACGAGTATTAAAATCATTTAATGTTTATTTTTAATATACTTTATTTATATATAGAGATATATTTTAAATAATAATTATTATAATATCCTATTTTTATCTTATTAATTTTTAATAACAATAACATATAATACTTCAAATTATATTTCGAATTATTATTTATATATACATACACACATATCTATTTACAATTAATTATTCGTGAATCGTCGAGAGCAGTCGAAGGTCAATTGAATATATGAAACAGTTCAAACTTTTTGAGACTCAATATTACAGACTTTGCTTATTGTGTCAAAAATATTAAATCGAATCGAGACTTTGGTTTAAAATTAGTCAAAATTTTTCCGGGTCGTCACAGTACCTACCCGTTAAAGAAATTTCGTCCCGAAATTTGATCGAGGTCGTCATAGCTAACAATAAAAAATGTTTTCTTGACGAATACGAGTTGATAAATAGAGTTTTATCATTATTGAGTAATATGAATAAGACAATTCGATTACTCGAAGAGTACGAATGAAGCTATCACTAAATAGTGAAATGAGAAAGACAAGTTTCATCATAACTTTTGACTAGTCATGGTTGAATTCCAGAATTCAAGGAATTTCAACGAAAATCTTCATTATCTATATAAGATTTGATTCGTCAGTGATTAAGGAAATTAAGATCTCCTTAATTAAATGCGGTCATCTGCCTCAATTGCTCTGTCGGATATTTCCATTATATATTTACCTCTTCCGTTTTATTATTCTCACCATTCCTATACTTTCTTCCTTAATCCAAACTTCTAAAGATTGTTAAAATGCTTAATTCAGTACTGATCCTTGTCCTTCTTCTGACAATCGCTTCTGTCTTCCACCTTTTTCATCTACCATTGGAGGAATCTGTTAACTTCAACTATTACCTTAGGGTTATAGTGTTTTCATTCTCTCGTGTAATTATGTTGCTATCTGCATTGATATACACGGTTTGTAATTTATGTATTTGTGATCGGCTTTAAATTTTCCTTTATATTTCAGAGCTTCATGCTCTTGTTTTCTCTTCCCGACTTCAAGTCAAGCGAATAATGGTCTAGAATTCGTAGATATAGAGTCTCGAATGATCATAATGTTCTAAGTAGGAAGGAACATAATAGCACGATTTGATTTGGTAAATTACCAGAATCACAGAGGATAGAACTATCAAGAATATATTTTCTTGATATGTTCAGACATTAAGTAGAATGAAAGAGTTATGTAACATGGTACATGATGAGGGTGTGATCTACTGTGAATCGGCATCACGTTCCATTAGAAACTCAGCATGACTTACTGTAATATAATCACGTTGGCCTGACGTCATTATATTATACTAACTCATGCTTCAATTCCCAACACTTCTCCAGAAATCATTCATAATTTAAACTTAAATTTTACAGAAGGATAGAAACTAAAACAGTTTCTTTTATGATGTAACATAGATAGCACGAAGAGATAACTAATTTTGGACAAGAATATTTATGAAAATATCCTCAGAAATATCGAAGATATTTATGATGATATTTTCAGAATTATTATGATCGAATGTTGATGAAGAAAGTTTTTCCACAATATTTAACATGGGTACAGAGCAAGATATTCTCTAAAGATTTCATCGAATACAGAATTATCTGGATTCTTTAAATATAGGGTTTGGTCCTTGTATTTGTCCTCGGTCTCCTTCGTGGTTTGCTCAAACCGTTTTTTAGTACCAAATTTTCTATCGAGCGTTCCCAACACTCTATTTTTTTATCATCAAACTTTTAGCCATTTAGACCATCTATAACTTTGCTATTTCCTCTGCATTTCATGCTACCATATCTAAATCATCGGTTATCAATCCGAGGTGGTTTTAAGAGAATTGTGTTTATAGATGATTAAACGCTGATGTTAATATGGTGGAATATAAAAGGTTCTCAGGTAACAATAAAAGAGCACGCATATATATCAAGGTTATAATAAGGTTGTTTCGGACGAAAATTCGAAGTTGACTTGCTGGAGCTGTGATAAAATTTGCTACTTTGAAAGGGATTACCAAATTATTTTAGGTAATAATAACACTAAAGGAATTAGCACAGCTACATGTTAAACGTTTACTCAGTTTTCGAGAGTTTTTCAGGTGCATAACTATATGCATCAATCTTTTCTTCTGTAGATGAAGTGCGGTTGGTTCATCCTCTCGATTGAGGTGTCTTCAAGATTCATGAAAGGTTTGAACTCAGATTGGAATTGTTAAGATACAAATGAGGTTTAAGATGAAATCAAGTGGCAAACTTGAAGAAATGTTTAGTTTCATATGTTATAATCAATATTTTAATTCATTTTAATTGTCCAATGTTATTAGTCCACAATTAGTAGTCCACAATTAGTAGTTCAACAATTCATATATAGTTTAATATATAATATTCGAATTAATTAATATGTGTCGTGACCCATTATATACATGTCTCAGACTCGATCACAACTTAAAGTATATATATTATTTGAGAATCAACCTCAACCCTGTATAGCTAACTCGAACATTACCGCATATAGAGTGTCTATGGTTATTCCAAATAATATATAGATGACGTCAATATGATATGTCAAAACATTGTATACGTGTCCCGATATTTAAAGTGCGTAAAATAAATAACAGAAATTAAATGACGATAAATAAAATTGCTAGAATTAAAATTGCGATAAATGTAATAAGGAATTAACAGTTAGCTAGGAACAGTTAGCTAGGATTTTGTTAGCGTGGATTCTTAATAGAATTTCTCATAGTTAATTTGTTTGTTTCTAAAAAATTTTATTTTGTCCAATGTTTTCTTCATTATGCCACTCGTTGGATTCTGATAATCAAAATTCAAATATGAAATTGAATGAAAATGGTTATTCTACGGTGAACGGATACGTATATCTGTGGATGTAAGTAGGATAGTAAATGACCGTTGAATCAGATTTAAAGAATATACATTGTAACTTATTAATGTGAAATCTAAATATTCCTCGGGTATTACCTACCCGTTAAAATATTTTCACCATTAACAGTTTGTACAAAAGAATTTTTTATTACAATATTTATGAAAACATATATACATATATATTTTCTTCAGATGTAATCATGAATTTAATGAGTTAATATGATATTAATCTCATTTGCTTTTCGGTTTGAGCTAGAATAAATAATCTCTAAGACTTTAGAGATTACATAATCACCACAGAATGTTTCTCTAGTGATGTTATAGATTAATACTTCATCGATTGTTGTTGTTGGTACTCCTTGGTATCTATGGTGTGTATGACGTTGATGCTCGAGGTATAGATTGTGATGTTGAGGTGTGGGATGCGGATATTGTTGGTGGTGGTACTGTTGATGTCGGTGATGTTGATGAAGATGGTAAGTTTTGGACCATATTCTCCAAATTGATTACTCGAGAGCGAAGCTCGTTGACTTCTTCCATTATACCTGGGTGGTTGTCGGTTCGGACGAGCGGATGAATGAGATATAGAATTGTAGATATTACGTAATCGTTGCGAGCTATTCTGGAAATGAGGGTGAAAATGGTGTTTCGGATTGGTTCGCCGGTAAGTGCTTCAGGTTCTTCACCAAGAGGTGAATTCGGTTGGTAGAAAGGATCGCCTTCTTCTCATCTCCATTGATTAAGTCGACTACGAACCCATCCCCAATTCATCCAGAATTGATGATGGCTGATTGGTTAATCCATTCCGGTTACACTGCTTTCGGAGCTCGAGTGAATATCCATGTCGGAATAGCTGTCAGATTCCGAAGAACTTGAACTAGTGGCGAGTTCCATTTTGTACGATTGAGTAAAGGATTTTTCGATATGGAATGATTTTCGGCTATCGGATGGTATTCAAATTATATAGAATATCTATATATATATATATATATATATATATATATATATATATATATATATATATATATAGAACAAAAGATTTCGTAGATTACGGAGGAATTTACGGAATATGCCAGGCAAAGTTTACAGTAACAGATACGCTAAGATATGAATTTTTGTCTATACACTATTCATGCAATTAATGCAGTAAGATGTGTCTAGACTAAGAATGATAAACAAGTGATTCCCTAAGAATGATAAGTAGGAAATTTTTGACACGAAATGATAAGAAAAACTTTTGACATGCAGACACGGTCGAAGTCCAGACTCATTAATGCATCTTATCAACTATCAGTTAGACACACTAATGCAAGACCTGGTTCGCTAAGACCACCGCTCTGATACCACATATAAAGACCCGTCATAATCCATAACGACGAATACAATAACATATGATTACATTGCGAGGTATTTGACCTCTATATGATACATTTTATAAACATTGCATTCGTTTTTAAAAGTCAAACTTTCTTAACATCGAAAGTTGATGACATGCTTACCATTTCATAATACATCCAACTATAATTGACTTAATAATAATCTTGATGAACCCAACGACTCAAATGCAACGTCTTTTGAAATATGTCATGAATGACTCCAAGTAATTTCTATAAAATGAACAAATGCACAGCGGAAGATTTCTTTCATACCTGAGAATAAACATGCTTGAAAGTGTCAACCAAAAGGTTGGTAAGTTCATTAGTTTATCATAATCAATCATTTCCATAATTTTAATAGAACACAAGATTTCATTTATTCAATAATCATACACTCGCAAGTGTTTAAAATTCATTCATATAGATTGAACACCTGGTAACCGACATTAACAAAATGCATCTAGAATATCCCCAAACATATAAACATCGAAGTACTAAAGCAGTTCAAATTCTCTGACTGGGGCGTGTCAAAGCCCATAGATCTATCTTTAGGATTCGCGTCAATTGGTGGCAATTATAATAAACACCAATTCTTAGGCTACCAAGTTCAACAAGGGCGATATCCGGTATAACAATTCAACCATAGAATGTAGTTTCAATTACTTGTGTCTATTTCGTCAAACATTTATAAAAGCGCATGTATTCTCAGTCCCAAAAATATATATTGCAAAAGCATTTAAAAAGGGAGCAAATGAAACTCACAATATTTTATTTTGTAGTAAAAATACATATAACGACATTGAACAATGCAGGGTTGGCCTCAGATTCAAGAACATATATCAAGTATATATATTAACACGTAATTGTAATTGGACAAATTTATATATAATTAGTGATATGAATTTTATATTAAAAAGTTATAGGTTTCCTTAATAATTCAAATATATTTATTTGATATATAAAAATATTAATATTGTTTAGTTATATGTATTGAGTATAGTTTTTAATAGTTATTTGATAAATTAATAATATTAAATAAAAAGTGATATTATCTTTTATTAATGATAATAGTAAATATTTTAATAAAAATAATAATAATAATTATAGTAATAATAACCATGATAATAGTAATGTTAAAAATACTATATATAAAATAAAAATTTTTAATAATAATAATTATAATATTAATAATGAAATTTTAATAATAATGATAATGTTAAAAATAATAATAATAATAATGTTAATAAAAATGAAAATACTTATAATACTAATAATAATAATGATACTAATAACTATGATAATAATACTAATACTTATAATACGTATATTCATGATAATAATGTAAACTATATTATTAATAATAAAAATCATGATATCATTAAACATAATAATAATAATAATAATAATAATAATAATAATAATAAAAATAATAATAATAATAATAATAATAATAATAATAATAATAATAATAATAATAATAATAATAATAATAATAATAATAATAATAATAATAATAATAACGCTAATATTAATAATAAGATAAAAATGATAAAATCATAATAATAAAAGTAATCGAAATTATACCATAACATATATATCATCATCATGAATGATCATCATCTCCATCATTATGATCATTATCACCAAAGCATCATCATCGTTACATCCTTACACTCATCATCAACATAATCTGTCATCATTTATATCATAATCATTATGATCCTTTCGTATCATCATAATCACGATATCATCAAACATCATCATGTTATGATTTTCATCGTCATCGAATTATTATCATTTTAACATCATCATCATCACTACATCATAATCATCTCATCGTTGTACCATCTCATCCTCTTCATACATGTATCATCATCTTCGATCATTTCATCACCATGTTCGTACATCACCTCACGGTTAACATCGTCCATAATCATGTCGTAATCACCCTCATCAAGACTTTCATCGCTGAACAGGAACGGGAGGAGAAACACAATTGTAACGAGTTGTAGTTGTGGTTTTGGTATGTCAAAGCGGCCCAACGATGTATAAAGGAGCCCATTTTAGATGATCCAATAGTGGGATTAATTTGATCCACTAATACATGTTAAAAAGGGTTTTTGGGTGTTCGGATTATAATAGAAACGGACGAGTAGTAGGAAATACAAACTACAAATTTCTATACAACTTTATCAAGTGGGGTTCTTTAGTCCATCATCAATCATTATAATGAAACATCATCAATTAAATAAATATCCGTCGTTCACTGTTTACCTTCATCAACCTCATCCTTTTGAACCGTAGCAGTAGCATCAACAGAAGGCAGTTTCAGGTGCATTATCCAACGAATTAATTGAGACAGAAAAATCGGTGTAATAGAATAATACAATGATTATAGTGATGGTGGTTAACAGTAAGTTAGTTTCATATGATGGTGTTTTGATTGGACTGTAAACGAAAACATAACAGTGAAGAAACATGTCGAACAATAGCATTAACTTGGGTTTTGGACGGAACAAGAAAAAAATAAGGAAATTTTAATAAACAGCAAACCCAGCTGTATAGTGATGGTTTTGTGATAGTTCAAAGGACATAGAAAACGATAGTAGAGGGGTTTAGGTGGTAATTCTCGATGGTGACTGAAAACAGAAATGTATTAGTAGTTGTAGTATTTAAATAGCAATAGAAGCTCCTTGTTTTGATCAAACAAGACAGAAAAAAATAACAGTACAGGTACAATAATGATCATGATGGTGTTTGTTGGTGGTCATGGGTGTTTTACGATAGTTTGAAATAGAAACCAATGTAGCAGGAGTAGTTTCTCACGGTCGTGGTGGTGGGTTTTTGAATATGAAGGTGATGAGGGTGGAAATAGTTGTTGTAGTGATAGCCGACAGTGGTGGTCATGGTGGTAGTAGACGGCGGAGGCGGTTGTGAGGATGGTGGTCACGAGTGGTGATCAAGGTAGGGTTGAGTGGTGATACATATATGCAGCATAGGTATATATATATATATATATATATATATATATATATATATATATATATATATATATATATATATATATATATATATAT
This sequence comes from Rutidosis leptorrhynchoides, assembly GCF_046630445.1. NCBI lineage: Eukaryota > Viridiplantae > Streptophyta > Magnoliopsida > Asterales > Asteraceae > Rutidosis > Rutidosis leptorrhynchoides. Next base: position 173,042,918 of record NC_092338.1, on the reverse strand, counting down.
ATATATATATATATATATATATATATATATATATATATATATATATATATATTTATAAGTTTTAATATAATAATAATTATAGTACTCATATGTTAAATTTTCAAATGAATGGTACAAGCACCACAGTGTTCCCATAGTAACTTTAACTTAAATCACGGATGAAAAGGGAAGTGTCTATAACTGTATATGTATATTATATATATATATATATATATATATATATATATATATATATATATATATATGGAATTAGATAGATAGGGAAAGAAAACGATGTTTCAATAATTATCAATCACAATTCATTTCACGGATGTGATTAATGAATTGGGAATACAAATTTATTATATAATAGTAATTATAATATAATTAAAATAAAACGTGTGAATATATTAACCGTCATCTTTTATGGACTGAATTTCGTTCTCCGTTGTTAATTAGTAGCGGATAAAAGTTCTCAGAAAAATCTCAAATTTTTATAGTAATTATATTTATTTATTTTGATCATTATGGTATAAAATTCGATCATTAACTATTAAATAAAAATTACACCCCTGTCCGCGCTCTATTCCAGGTAAAATATGAAAAGTGTTCAAATTTAACAATTTGCTCATAAATACATTTTTAATAAACCTATGATTCATATAACTCACTTTCGGATGACCATTTATTTTAAGATTATATAAATTTGAGTTTAACTTGTTTAATATCGATCGAAACATCAAACGAGTATTAAAATCATTTAATGTTTATTTTTAATATGCTTTATTTATATATAGAGATATATTTTAAATAATGATTATTATAATATCCTATTTTTATCTTATTAATTTTTAATAACAATAACATATAATACTTCAAATTATATTTCGAATTATTATTTATATATAAATACACACATATCTATTTACAATTAATTATTCGTGAATCATTGAGAGCAGTCGAAGGTCAATTGAATATATGAAACAGTTCAAACTTGTTGAGACTCAATATTACAGACTTTGCTTATTGTGTCAAAAATATTAAATCGAATCGAGATTTTGGTTTAAAATTAGTCGAAATTTTCTGGGTCTTCACAATCATCAGTATAAGTTCGAAAATTATCAACCTTATACAGTATTTCAGATTTCCATTGAGGTGAATCCCTTTTTAAGTCAGCTTCCCTCGTATCAGCCAAAAATATACTACCGCTATCATCCTCATCAAACTCCTCAACCTCTTTGGCCATCAAACACGTCTTTTTACCAGAAGCATAACCAGCACAATCCTCATCAGTTTCACTATCAGAAGATGAAGATGAACTATTTCATCCCACTCATGATGCTCAGAAACTAGTACCTTTACTGGTTTTCTCTCCTTTTTACCAGCCTTTGAGTTTTCCTTCATTTGGGCCTTCATTGCCTTGTACTTGTTCTTGTACTTTTCAGCTTTTGAGAAGGAGTTAGCATGTGATGAAGGTTTCCTGGACATGCACTCAGATGCATAATGTCCTACATTCCCACAATTGTAACACTCAGATTTGGGATCCTTGACTGATTTACTACCATACCTAGCACTTGATTTCTTTCTCACTTTGTATGGCTTACTGGTCCTACTACGTTTGAATTTCTTGAACTGTGTAGCTAGTAAAGCCATTCTTTCAGCAAAACCTTCAACATCGTCATCATCATCATCACTGCTTTCCTAAGACCCAGTACCACTACCCTCATCATCTTCAGCTGCCTCTTCTTCTGCTATCAACTTTTTAACCAGTAAAGTATTTGAGCTTTCTTTTTAGCAGCAGCAACATGATCAGTATCATCTGACTTTGTAGATTTAAAGTGGTGGGGGCAGACTTAAAGTTTTCTTTTAAGTTAAGTTCCAGTTTGGCTTCTGCATTCTCATGGTTCCAAAGTGTACCATACAGAGATGATATGTTAAAATTCTTTAAGGTCTGAGTGGTTCTTAAAGGGTCAGTAATAGGTTTCCATTTAGCAGGAAATGAGTCAATGAATTTGTTGACCTGTTCAAAATCAGTATAGTTGATTTTCAATGTAAGCAGGTCAGCAACTAAGGAGTTAAACCTAATAAAGGTTTGCTTAAGGGGCTCACTCTTGTAGGCAAAGAACATTTCATATTCTCTTTTCAAGACAATAATCTTGTTTTGCCTAACCTCATCCTTACCTTCATATATAACATCAAGATAGTCCAACATAGCTTTAGCATTTAGTTTTTCCTTAATTAGTTTGAACAAATGGTTATGTAACATTATAGCTAACAAGGTTTTGATCTTAGGGTCAAGTCCAACACGACGTTTATCCTCAGCCTTCCATCTAGATGAAAGAAGAGCAACTTCTCTGCTAGGAATAGCAGGAGTATCTGCTATAGCAGGAACACTATCAAGTGTTTCAGTAGGGATAAATAGACCATCAGTGGCAATGCAGGCATGAGTGGGTCAATAGACTCAATATGAAGCAAGAATCTAGCTTTCCAGGTTTCATACTCATCTTCATCAAATTTAGGTGGTCTATTAGATGAACCATTTTCAAGGTAAGCTGTATTGAAATATGCAGCTATGAGAGAATTCAGGTCCAAGATATGAGATTATCAAGACTAAAGCTCTGATACCAGTTGTTGGTCCCTTGATTAAGGACAGGAGTATTGTAGAGGGGGGATGAATATAATTCTTTTGATTATCTTAACAGATATAACAGTTTAGTATTCAAGCAAGTAATTTAAATAAGAGTCAATGATGATTTTCAATGGTTATTCTTTATTGAGATGAATCACAAAGAACTACAACTGTTCTTGGCAGAATAACAGTTGGTTGATACATATTACACCTAAGTTATAGCTATCGATGGTATCTTAAGCTATTACAAGTTTGGACTCTACCAACACCGCTAAATATTACAATAGTGGATACTTCTATTTATAGTATTCCTATTATCCATGTAATTGTTCTATTGGTCATTGGTACATAGGATGTTTGTACTTGTGGAGACAATTGCATCTGAGAGCGTGCTCTCTTCTTTCCTCTTTGGTAGCTATTTGCAGGAACACCCCAATTCGGCTTGGCACCACTATTTGAATAAACAAATAGAATGTTGGGTTCCCTAGGCGTTGACAAAGTATTACGCATGTCTGCACATGCGTTAAACTTGTACATTCCATCGTGGTCTTGTAAGGCCACTTGTCAGCCGCCGACACATGTCCTTTTCTGTTCAACTTTGTCTTCGACTTCTGTTGAATAGTACACTTGATGTAGACCACTCAGTAAACTACTATGCTTGTAATGGAGCATAGCTGCCTTCGTGTAGTATGTTGTTTACTAGCTATGCTGGTTCTTCTATGCTGAGTCACTTGATCTTCATAATTTGTTGGGCACTCATCCTGTGTTAAATGAAGAATACTGTCTACCTTGTGCTGGTAGACTAGGCAGCATAATGAAACACTAGACACAACAACAATTATTGTCTATATATAACTAAACCTATGCTGGTTGCACATAGCATTTTAGTGTACATAATTGCTATTTTGTCATAATTAAATCCTTAATTATTTTAGAGACTCAACAATCACAACGTTTAGCAATTAAACAAATACATACATGTATACTCATCTACTCGAACACCAGGTAAGATTCTAATAATAATGATCACAAATGCAGAAATTAAAATTAGTGTTTATTTAATTTTTACATTTAAAGCAAGAATCGCGAGAAAGAAGCAACGAGAGATGAATATATGTGATCAATTGATCGATTAAGGATGATTTTTAACGTTGATTGAAGGAAAATCGATAGAGATGATGATGGTGGTTGTAGAGGCAGTCGTGGATCGCAAAGAGGGAGGGAGAGAGTGTTTTACATGATTACTAAGTACCAAATGATGTTAGGTTATAGTCTAAGACCATAATTAATTAGACTAAGAAAAATGAAAGCGAGCCTAATGGAGTTAGAGGGAGGCCGACGAAGGGGGTTCCAAAGGGGTATTTTAAATACAAAAAGTTGTAGCCCATTTATATATGAAGGTTTGGGTATTTGAATTACCTTATTCTGAGTCCATATGAGCGAGATACGCTAAAAATAGCGAAATTGCTAATAAAATTTTGTGTACTAACGAATAGTTAACTCGTGAGTTAAACTCACTGAATTATTGAATTTCTGAAGTATGTGACCCATACAAACATGTAAAAGAAGTATTATTTCGGAAATTTCGTAAGTCATAAATGACATTTCCCGATTTCAATAACCGATGTGGTTTTTAAAACTTCTGAAAACTAACCAAAGCATGAAATAGAAGTAACACATATTAAAATGGTATGTTCGTAAAATGTTCATAAAAACTATTCTTAGCATGGATAATTATATAATTCAAGTAATGTAACGGTTGTTACATAATTAACAAAGAGACTCCCGAGAGCCAGAAGTATTAAAGGAATGGCCATAGGAATGGGCGCATCATGACATCGTAAGATGTCTCGCCCGAATGAATTGGTTGGTCCTAGAAATGTTAGAAAAGGTAGAATTACGTAAAAAAAATTAACTGAGTCTTAGATAGTTTCAATTTAAATCTGACAATAACTAAATTCTTCTTTTAAACGTAACAATTAAACCATATATATCCCAAATTTTCATTTCATTTATTTTTATTTAATTTCAATTTACATTTACACCAAAATAAGAAAAGAGGCATTACTATTACTATATTATTTAATAGACAAAACTGGTGAATAGTAATCAGGGTATTTTTGTCATTTCACATTTTTTTTAATTTTAACTAACTTTCATTACACCAATAAAGCCCCTACACTTTTTCATAAATTCAAAACGACCCCCCAAATAAAGGGTAAACTGTCAAATAAACATTTTCATAAAAAATCTTAAATAAACTTCACCCAAATATTCAACGGGCAATATCTTCTCGCTCGCAACGAGCTAAATTTTTTCGACACCATTGTTAAACTCGAAATAATTTTAGGAACACAATGTCACTAACTATACGCAAAACAGACACTTTTTAAAAAACGCTAAATATTTGAGGTACTTTTCATACATGTTGATTTTGCTTTAAATTTTTAAAAGTCAAAAATTCCATAGCGAAATGCGGAGATGCACATATATGTGACGACCCGAAAATTTTCGACCAAATTTAAACTTAATCTTTATATGTTTCCGAAACGATAAGCAAAGTCTGTAATATTGAAGTCTCAAAAATTTTGAACTATGTTCATATATTCAATTACCCTTTGACTATTCCTAACGATTCACGAACAATTATATTTAACTTGATGTGCATGTATAATTATATATAAATAATAATTAAAGATGTTAACAAACTATTAAATGTATAATACTTTACATGAACGCATTTGTTGCGATATATGTTTAATATATTTATCGATAGAATTAAAAGATAATATCAAATGCTTGAATTATCAGATACATTGTGATATGATTAGGGGTCTTGGTTGTGAGATCCACATTGATTTGAGAAATCTTTTCCTATTAACGGTATTCAGAATAAATGGTAAAGTGATCTACAAGTGAGAACAAAGTGTCAATTAACGAGAGTCAGACAAAAGTTAGTGGAGATTGCTTCTTAATTTTTCAATGCATGTTTTACAATAATTGTCTCGTAAGTTAATTATTTAGTTTTCATAATATTGAAAACGTTTTAGGATATAGATGGAACCTTTTAAAGAATAATTTTGAATATAACTAAATCTGGAAAACCAAATTATATTTACTCGATTTAGTTCAAATATATGAAAACGTTCTTCGAAATAATAGAATTTTATTATTATAACGTTTCGATAAAAAGATGTGAATGTAATTAGTTTTAGAGCACTATAGTTATTCGATTTAGTACGAACACATTTTATGATATAATAAAACTTGTTATTAAAATGTATATGTATATATATAAAAAGTATATCAATATAATTACACGTACAATTTTATGGACTTACAGTAATCAATACGAATATATATATATATATATATATATATATATATATATATATATATATATATATATATATATATTTATCGTCGTAATAAGAAATATTATTGAAACATATTTATATATGGCATATTAAATAAATGCTTTCGAATATATTGATTGTAATCATTGATCTGTAGAAAGATTATGTAGATGATAAGTTTATTTAAAATACAAGTACTTTAATAGTTTGGATTCTAATATCCTGTATATTTTATTTAGAACTAAAAACAAGTAAGTGACGAACTTTTTATAAATAGTTTTACAAGGATTAAGATCAAAATATATAAATTTATAATACTTCATTTTTAATAATTATGTATTAATAGTAATTTATTATAGTAATATTATTATTAATATCATTATTACCACTATAATTAATAATTATTATTATTAATAATTATTATTATTATCATTGTTATTATTATTATTATTATTATTAATTATTATTATTATTATTATTTTTAATATTATATATAATATGTAAATATAAATAAAAACGCGTATATTCACCTCAATCAGTTATTTGCATTCTTCTTCTGTTTCCTGCTGATCTGTTATTTCATGTCGAAACTACTACCAATATATAATAATTGATCAGTTCATATTATTGATTAAACCATGCGATTTTCCACTGTCATATTCAATTATAATTACTCAGTTATTATCTGATGAATTATATAAAGATTTAAGACATAGCTCGACCTCTGTTCACGACCATTTTAATCCAAAACTCGAATTCGAATCAATCTCCAAAATATAAAAATGCTGAAGTGTTAGGAATGATCTAATCAAACTATCTGTAAGTTTTCATACTTCAATTCTTTCTATTAAATTCGAATTTACGAGTCAAAGATTATTTTCAAAAAGTCAAACATATGAACAAAGATCAAATTCGAGTTCGTTATAATGTTTAAATTTCAATTGATGATTTGAAAAGTTCCTAGGAGTGATTTACTACACAATTCATGTAGAAATCAAGATCTAAAACGCTCTAAAATTCATAATTCGATTTAGTGTTCTTAGTGTTCTTGACAGGGATGAACACTAGATCAAATTTGAATATATTTTCAAAATGTAATAATGCAGTCTTATTAGGATTCTTTAACTCAAACTATCTGGAAAATTTCAAATTTCAATTCTTAATAACGAGCTAGAATTTTGGAGTCAAAGTTGTTGTTTTAAAAGTCAAACATTCTGTTCTTGCCAAAATTCAAACTTGTTTTGATATCTTAAGTTAAATTGTTGATCGAGAAAGATGTTAGGAGTAATTTGAAATATAATTTGTGTTGTAACCTTGATGTAAAACGTTCTAAATATCGAATTCAAGTGTTGAGTTGATCTTCGTTCATATTTTCTGTTACAGCTAAATGTCTTTTTATTTGGGTTCTGTTAATGCAAGATAAATGTAAAGAATCGTTTCTGTCTCAATTTCCAAACTATAAACCTGTTGATACTATTTGGTTTGTTTGTGATCGATTGAATTAAGAAGAAGAAATAGGAAGAAAAGAGGTTACGAGTTTTATTTAATTCGATGTATAATATTTCAAAAAAATAGGCAGTAGCTCGTTGGTTAAGGGTGTTTGGTATGAACTGGAGGTCTCAAGTTCGAACCCGGTTTGGTGCAAAAAAAATTTTTAAAAAAGGGGTTTCTAAGGTAGCTTCATATTTTTAAAAATTATTATTATTATTATTATTATTATTATTATTATTATTATTATTATTATTATTATTATTATAAATTTTTATTATTATTGTTATTATTGTTATTATTATTAAGTATTATTATTAAGTATTAGTATTATTATTAGTATTAGTATTATTATTAAGTAATATGAATACCATTTATTATTAGTATTATCAATATTAATATTGTTATTATTAGTGTTATAATATTATAATTGTTATTGTTATTACAAATATAAGAACTAGGGTAAAAATTATCATTTATCATTAATATTATGATAATAATAATTATTATTAGTAATATTATGAAAATAATAAAATTATTATTATTTCCATTAATATTAGTATAAGTATCATTTTTATTAGTATTATTAACATATTTAAAATTTGTAATATCATTACTATCATTATTATTATTATTATTATATGTATTCTCATTAAAATTATCAAAACTATTAATTTTAACCGATAAATAATTTGTACATAGAATACACTTATTACATATACTCTAATTATATAACCATATATCAAACATATTAACATTTTGATATAAATACTTATATACAACAAATTATTGAATTTTAAATTTAATACTAAACATATAGATAATTATAGATATATCAATATAACTAAATATATAGATATTAATTATTTTAAATATATATACAAAATAAAAATACATAACATATAAGTTAAGATATTATATATATAAATAAAGAATATGTTTTTTTAAATGAAATTTAGAATAAATTCTATATAACTACAAATATATATAAATATTATATAATTAATAAATGAAATTATGTGATTTCCATCATATGTTTTAATAGATATATAATTGATATAGGTTCATGAATCCGAGGCCAACGTTGCACTTGTTCAGTGCCGTCATATGCGTAATTACTACGAAATACAGTATCATGAGTTTCATTTTCTCCCTTTTTAAATGCTTTTGCAATATATATTTTTGAGACTGAGAATACATGCGTTGTTTTTATAAATGTTTGACGAAATAGATACAAGTACTCAAAACTACATTCTATGGTTGGATTATCGAAATCGAATATCACCCCTTTAGCTTGGTAACCTAAGAATTAGGGAACAGTACCCCTAATTGATGCGAATCCTAAAGATAGATCTATGGGGCTAACAAACCCCATCCGAGGTACGGATGCTTTAGTACTTCGATTTTTATACAGACAAGAGGATTCTATTATACAGACGAGAGGATTCTATTTTGGGGATATTCTATATGCATCTTGTTAATGTCAGTTACCAGGTGTTCACCATATGAATGATTTTTATCTCTATGCAGTTTGCAAAATGCCTGATATGAGATGATGTTTATGAAAAATGAAAATGAAAATCTTGTGGTCTATTAAAATTATGGAAATGATTGATTACGATAAACTAATGAACTCACCAACATTTTGGTTGACACTTTTAAGCATGTTTATTTTCAGGTATGAAAGAAATCTTCCGATGTGCATTTGCTCATTATAAAGATATTACTTGGAGTCATTCATGGCATATTTCAAAAGACGTTGCATTCGAGTCGTTGAGTTCATCAAGATTATAATTAAGTCAATTATATTTGAATATATTATGAAATGGTATGCATGCCATCAATTTTCGATGTGATGAAAGTTTGTATTTTAAAAACAAATGCAATGTTTGTAAAATGTATCATATAGAGGTCAAGTACCTCGCAATGAAATCAACTATTGTAATTTGTTTATAATCGATATGAATGGGTTGTTAAAGTTGGTATCAGAGCGGTGGTCTTAGCGAACCAGGTCTGCATTAGTGTATCTAACTGATAGTCGTTAGGATGCATTAGTGAGTCTGGACTTCGACCTTAGTTGCATGTCAAAAATTTTTACTTATCATTTCTTGTCAGAAACTGCATGCTTATCATTCTTAGTCTAGACACATCTTACTGCATTGATTGCTTGAATAGTGTATAGACAAAATTCATATCTTAGCGTATCTGCTAAATCACATCTTAGCGTATCTGTTACTGTAAACTTTGCCTGTCATATTCCGTAAATTCCTCCGTAATCTATGAAATCTTTTACTCTATATATATAGATATTCTATGTAATTAGAATACCATCCGATAGCCGGAAATCATTTCATATCGAAAAATCCTTTATTCAATCGTACGAAATGGAACTCGCCACTAGCTCAAGTCCCTCGGATTCTGATATAGAGTTTCACTCGAGCTCTGAAAGCAGTGTGACCGGAATGGATCAACCAATAAGCCATCATCTATTCTGGATGAATTGGGGATGGGTTCGTAGCCTTCTCAATCATTGGAGACAAGAAGAAGGTGATCCCTTCCATCCACCACATTGCCCTACTGGCGAAGAACCTGAAGCACTTACCGGCGAACCTGTCTGAGACACCATTTTCTCTCTCATTTCCAGAGTGTCTCGTCACGATTATATATTATCTCAAATTTTAGATCTTATTCATCCGCTCGTCCGAACCGACAATCACCCCGGTGTAATAGAAGAAGTTAACGAACTTTGTGCTCTGGTAGTGGTTTTGGAGAATATGGTGCAAAGGTTACAAACACCAGCAGCATCACCGGCATCATCAGTACCACCATCAGCAACACCAACAATACCATCACCACCACCAACAGCAACATCCACATCCCATACCTCAACATCACAATCTGTACCTTGAGCATCAACGTCACACACACCATAGATACCAAGGAGTACCAACAACAAACGATGAAGTATTAATTCATAACTTCATCAGAGAAATATTCTACGGTGATTATGTAATCTCTAATGTTTTAGAGATTATTTATTCAAATCATAACCGTAAACCAAGATGAATGGATGGATAGAGATGATACAGGAAAGAATAGAAACCCTGACAAGGGTGGTGCACGAATTACAAGCTAGACTTGTTTACCAGCAGCATCAACAGTACCGTCGGCATCACCAGCACCATCAGTACTATCAGCATCGTCAGCATCAGCAGCACCTATAACATCACAAACCTCGCCAGTTCAAGAATCACCGTGGACATCATTAAAAATCAACAACGATTATATTGTATCAATGAGTTATAAAGTATTAACTCAATTTCTCTGAAAAATTTATATGTATATCTTATATATATAAATTTTGAAACCCTCATAAATCTTTTCATACTAAGCTATTATGTAAGAATTGAAAAAGGGTAGATACTACTCATTTAAATTCATATTACTAATATGCTATAATCCTTCGATTAACGACTTAACCATTGTAAACTACAATCTCTGTTCCAAACTCAATGAATTCCAATTCATAATAAATCAAGTGTATTAATCAATTACATGTTTGATTTTACACTTTTGATATACTCGAAACTCACTAGAAAAAATCATTGTATCTTGCGAAGTTCACAAGAATTTTACGAACATCAACATCCTTCACTAAGGAATATCAATTAGTATTTATAATGAAGTACTAATTACATTAGTGAAACACTCCGCGAAAATTATGTAATCTTTAATGTCTTAGAGATTATTCATTTTCAATTCCAGCTAAAAATCAAATGAGTTTAATATTATATTAACTCAGTAAATCTGTATTACATCTGAAGAAAATATACATACATATATATTTTCATAGAGACTGTAATGAAATTCAATCGTACAAAAATGATTGCTTGTAAAAATTTTTTTTAACGGGTAGGTAATACCCGAGAGATATATAAATTCACAATTAATATGTTACATTCTTTGAATCTGATTCAGCAATCATCCACTATACTCCCTACATTCACAATAATATACATTCTTTTATAGAAATTAAAACAACCATACTCATTCAAATCCAATTACATATTCTGATTCTGAAATCTCAGAATTCAATTCGAGATATAACCGGTATCATCACTTTTAAATTTCTACATCTTTCAAAGCTATACTTTGACTTCAAAACTGTGCTAGAACATCATTTCTATTCATAGAACCCAGAAAAATATTTGTATCATTCAAAATCCTAGAACATCATATTTTAATAATTACAATTTGTGTTCAAACCCTTTGAAATTCCTGAAGACACTTCAAATAATGAACAATCGAGATGATGATCCAACCACATATTACCCATAGTCTTGTACCTGAAAAACCCTCGAAACCAAAATCATAGTTTAACACGTATCCGTATCAGACCCTTTGGCATTTATTAGCAAAAATAACTTTTCAAATCTCTTTTCAAAGTAGACAGTTTTGTCACAGCTCCAATAAATCAACTTCAATTGTTCATTCGAATAAGCCTTATTATAACGATTACCCCTTCATCATTGTTACCGGGGAACCCTTTATATCTCGCCACAGTAGCAGTAAACTTACCAACAATTTCATTGATCTTTAAACCTCTCCAAAAAATCACTATACTTATTCGTTGAAACCCTATCATGTACTCATCTGCATTTTGTAATGGTAGTTACCATACCAAAAAGCTTGAATCATTATTCTCGAATTTCGCAGCAATTCTACGTCAACAGTTATATATATACATATAACGTCTACCTCCAAGACTTACATACTTCGAATGTGAAGTTTCTGAAAAACACCATAAACTGCGAACTGGTTCTCGAAATTTTGAAAAATACCGAGGAAAAAAAAAACTTTAAACGACCTTAACAGTAAAAAGTTTGATGATAAAGAATAGTGTGTTGGCAAAGCTCAGAAAAAGAGAAGGATTGGAATTGGAAAACTGTTTGCGCAAACTATGAAGGAGGCTGTGGACAAATCACAAAGACTAAACCTGCCTTCAAAGAATCCAAATGATTCAGTATCTACTGAAGTCATTAACGAATACCTTTCTCCTGACTCTAAACCTTTGCGGACAATATTCTTCATCATCCTCTGATATTAAAAATTCTAAGATATCATCGTATCTTTCATTATAAATATCCTCGATATTTCTGAAGATATTTTCATAACTATTCTTATCTGAAATCATTTATCTCTTTGCGTTATCTGTATTACATCATAAAGGAAACTGTTTAGTTTCTAAATTCTGAAACCTTCGAGTTTGAAGTATGAATGTTTTTGAAGTAGTGTTGGGAACTGAAGCATGAGTTAGTATAATATAATGACACTTGATCAATGTGATTATATTACAGTAAATCATGCTGAGTTTCTAAATGAAATGTGATGATTCACAGATCATAACGTCATCATGTGCCATGTTACTAGACTCTTCTATTCTACTTAACCTCTAAACATATTAAGAAAATGTTTTTCTTGATGATTCGGTCTTTTTCGAGATATTCTGGTAATTTGACAAATCAAGACCATGCTATTACAATTTCTTCCTCAGAACATTAACTATGTTCATTCTGAAATTCATATCTAAGAATTCTAGACCATTACATGCGGTGTTTAATGGCAAGAAGAGAAAACAAAGGAATGAAGCTCTGAAATAGAAATTGAAGTATAAATCGCAGTAAATAGGAGAGAGTATTAACTGTGGACGACAGTGATTATAGAAGACAGAAGCAGGGACTTTGAAATATAAGGAAAGATATAAAGCCCAACAACAACCCAGAAATTACAAACCATATATCAATGCATATAGCAATATAAAGACACGGGAGAACTAAAAACACTATAAAACCAAGAATATAGTAGAAGTAAATAGATTCTTATGGCGGTAGATGAAAAAGAAGAATGACAGATATGAAAGTTAGGAGTATATCCAGGATCAGAACTGGATGAAGCATTTCCACAATCTTTTAGAATATGAATTGGGGAAGAAAGTATAGAGGATGGGAGTTGTGGAAATAAGGAAATGAAGGGGGTGGATTTATAGTAAAATATCCGACAGGGCAATCAAAACAGATTATCGCATTTAACCAAAGAGGATTCTAATTTTCTTAATTACCGAAGAACCAAATCTTATTACGAAGATTTTCTCCAAATCCCTTGAAATTCGGAAATCAACCGTGACTATGTCACCAGTTAAGTCAAACCTGCATTTACTCATTTTCACTCTTTTACGATAACTTCACTCGTAATCTTCACATAAATGAATTGTTTTATCCATATTATTGAATGATGATAAAACTCTATATATCAACTCATATTCGTCATGAAAACATTCTTATTGTTATCCATGACGACCTCGATCAAATTTCGGGGACGAAATTTCTTTAACGGGTAGGTACTGTGACGACCCGGAAATTTCTGACCAAATTTAAACTTAATCTTTATATGTTTCCGACACGATAAGCAATGTCTGTAATATTGAAGTCTCAAAATTTTTGAACTATGTTCATATATTCAATTACCCTTCGACTATTCCCAACGATTCACGAACAATTATATTTAACTTGATGTGCATGTATAATTATATATAAATATAAATAATAATTAAAGATGTTAACAAAGTATTAAATGTATAATACTTTACATGAACATATTTGTTTCGATATATGTTTAATATATTTATCGACAGAATTAAAAGATAATATCAAATGCTTGAATTATCAGATACATTGTGATATGATTAGGGGTCTTGGTTGTGAGGTCCACATTGATTTGAGAAATCTTTTCCTATTAACGGTATTCGGAATAAATGGTAAAGTGATCTACAAGTGAGAATAAAGTGTCAATTAATGAGAGTCGGACAAAAGTTAGTGGAGATTGCTGCTTAATTTTTCAATACATGTTTTACAATAATTGCCTCGTAAGTTAATTATTTAGTTTTCATAATATTAAAAACATTTTACGATATAGATGGAACCTTTTAAAGAATAATTTTGAATATAAATAATTCTGGAAAACCAAATTATATTTACTCGATATAGTTCAAATATATGAAAACGTTCTTCGAAATAATAGACTTTTATTATTATAACGTTTCGATAAAAAGATATGAATGTAATTAGTTTTAGAGAACTATAGTTATTCAATTTAGTACGAACACATTTTACGATATAATAAAACTTGTTATTAAAACGTATATGTATATATATAAAAAGTGTATCAAATATAATTACACGTACAATTTTATGGACTTATCAGTAATCAATACGAATATATATATATATTTATCGTCGTAATAAGAAATATTATTGAAACATATTTATATATGGCATATTAAATAAATGGTTTCGAATATAATGATTGTAATCATTGATCTGTAGAAAGATTATGTAGATGATAAGCTTATTTAAAATGCAAGTACTTTAATAGTTTGGATTCTAATATCCTGTATATTTTATTTAGAACTAAAAACAAGTAAGTGACGAACTTTTTATAAATAGTTTTACAAGGATTAAGATCAAAATATATAAATTTATAATACTTCATTTTTAATAATTATGTATTAATAGTAATTTATTATAGTAATATTATTATTAATATCATTATTAACACTATAATTAGTCATAATTATTATTAATAATTATTCTTATTATCATTGTTATTATTATTATTATTATTATTATTATTATTATTATTATTATTATTATTATTATTAATATTATTATTATTAATCTTAATATTATTATTATTTTTAATATTATATATATAATATGTAAATATAAATAAAAACGCGTATATACACCCCAATCAGTTATTTGCTTTCTTCTTCCGTTTCCTGCTGATCTGTGATTTCATGTCGAAACTACTACCAATATATAACAATTGATCAGTTCATATTATTGATTAAACCATGCGATTTTCCACTGTCATATTCAATTATAATTACTCAGTTATTATCTGATGAATTATATAAAGATTTAAGACATAGCTCGACCTCTGTTCACGACCATTTTAATCCAAAACTCGAATTCGAATCAATCTCCAAAATATAAAAAATGCAGAAGTGTTAGGAATGATCTAATCAAACTATCTGTAAGTTTTCATACTTCAATTCTTTCTATTGAATTCGAATTTACGAGTCAAAGATTATTTTCAAAAAGTCAAACATATGAACAAAGATCAAATTTGAGTTCGTAATAATGTTTAAAGTTCAATTGATGATTTGAAAAGTTCCTAGGAGTGATTTACTACACAATTCATGTAGAAATCAAGATCTAAAACGCTCTAAAATTCATAATTCGATTTAGTGTTCTTAGTGTTCTTGACAGGGATGAACACTAGATCAAATTCGAATATATTTTCAAAATGTAATAATACAATCTTATTAGGATTCTTTAACTCAAACTATCTGGAAAATTTCAAATTTCAATTCTTAATAACGAGCTAGAATTTTGGAGTCAAAGTTGTTGTTTTAAAAGTCAAACATTCTGTTCTTGCCAAAATTCAAACTTGTTTTGATATCTCAAGTTAAATTGTTGATCGAGAAAGATGTTAGGAGTAATTTGAAATATAATTCGTGTTGTAACCTTGATGTAAAACGTTCTAAATATCGAATTCAAGTGTCGAGTTGATCTTCATTCATATTTGCTGTTACAGCTAAATGTCTTTTTATTTGGGTTCTGTTAATGCAAGATAAATGTAAAGAATCATTTCTGTCTCAATTTCCAAACTATAAACCTGTTGATACTATTTGGTTTGTTTGTGATCGATTGAATTAAGAAGAAGAAATAAGAAGAAAAGAGGTTACGAGTTTTATTTAATTCGATGTATACTATTTCAGAAAAATGGGCAGCAACTCGTTGGTTAAGGGGTGTTTGGTATGAACTGGGGGTCTCGGGTTCGAACCCGGTTTGGTGCAAATTTTTTTTTTTAAAAAAAGGGGGTTTCTAAGGTAGTTTCATATTTTTAAAAATTATTATTATTATTATTATTATTATTATTATTATTATTATTATTATTATTATTATTATTATTATTATTATTATTATTATCATTATTATTATAATTATTATCATAATATTAATGATAAATGATAATTTTTGCCCTAGTTCTTATATTTGTAATAATAATAACAATTATAATATTATAACACTAATAATAACAATATTAATATTGATAATACTAATAATAAATGGTATTCATATTACTTAATAATAATACTAATACTAGTAATAATACTAATACTTAATAATAATACTTAATAATAATAACAATAATAACAATAACAATAATAATTTATAATAATAATTTATAATAATAATAATAATAATAATAATAATAATAATAATAATAATAATAATAATAATAATAATAATAATAATAATAATAATGATTTTTAAAAATATGAAACTACCTTAGAATAATAATAATAATATTATCAAAACTATTAATTTTAACCGATAAATAATTTGTACATAGAATACACTTATTACATATACTCTAATTATATAACCATATATCAAACATATAAACATTTTGATATAAATACTTATATATAACAAATTATTGAATTTTAAATTTAATACTAAACATATAGATAATTATAGATATATCAATATAACTAAATATATAGATATTAATTATTTTAAATATATATACAAAATAAAAATACATAACTTATAAGTTAAGATATTATATATATAAATAAAGAATATGTTATTTTAAATAAAATTTAGAATAAATTCTATATAACTACAAATATATATAAATATTATATAATTAATAAATGAAATTATGTGATTTTCATCATATGTTTTAATAGATATATAATTGATATAGGTTCATGAATCTGAGGCCAACCTTGCACTTGTTCAGTGCCGTCATATGCGTAATTACTACGAAATACAGTATCGTGAGTTTCATTTGCTCCCTTTTTAAATGCTTTTGCAATATATATTTTTGGGACTGAGAATACATGCGCTGTTTTTATAAATGTTTGACGAAATAGATACAAGTACTCATAACTACATTCTATGGTTGGATTATCGAAATCGAATATCACCCCTTTAGCTTGGTAACCTAAGAATTAGGGAACAATACCCCTAATTGACGCGAATCCTAAAAATACATCTATGGGCCTAACAAACCCCATCCGAGGTACGGATGCTTTAGTACTTCGATTTTTATACAGACGAGAGGATTCTGTTATACAGACGAGAGGATTCTGTTTTGGGGATATTCTATATGCATCTTGTTAATGTCGGTTACCAGGTGTTCACCATATGAATGATTTTTATCTCTATGCAGTTTGCGAAATGCCTGATATGAGATGATGTTTATGAAAAATGGAAATGAAAATATTGTAGTCTATTAAAATTATGGAAATGATTGATTACGATAAACTAATGAACTCACCAACCTTTTGGTTGACACTTTTAAGCATGTTTATTCTCAGGTATGAAAGAAATCTTTCGCTGTGCATTTGCTCATTATAAAGATATTACTTGGAGTCATTCATGGCATATTTCAAAAGACGTTGCATTCGAGTCGTTGAGTTCATCAAGATTATTATTAAGTCAATTATAGTTGGATATATTATGAAATGGTATGCATGCCGTCAATTTTCGATGTGATGAAAGTTTGTCTTTTAAAAACGAATGCAATGTTTGTAAAATGTATCATATAGAGGTCAAGTAACTCGCAATGAAATCAACTATTGTAATTCGTTTATAATCGATATGAACGGGTTGTTAAAATATATTTTTAATTTAAATAACATTTAAATATTTCGTGGGTTATACCTTTTAGTTCAATTCGAGTTGCGCTTCAACGACATTATCGTTAGCCACGAAATAATTTTATAAATTAAACGCAATAAAATACATTGAAAATCGAACCCAAGCGAGAAGCGAGAGCTCGAAAACCAGTGATAATTCAATCCGATCCACCAAAACCAATTTAAATAAAACAAATATAAAATTATAAAATACAAAAATAATTATAAAAAAAAAACCTATCAAGAAAAGCACCTTCTGCTCCTCATTTCCTTGCCATAATGCCATCCCTCCCCACCCTGTTATTGATTGATCATCTTTAACCTAATTGGGGAGGGAACAAGATCTTTTTTTTATACAAAAAATAAACAAACCCCACTTCTGATCTTTGATAAAGATTCAATCTTTATTAGTTTTTTATTTGTGGGTCTTAGATTTTTTTTTTTGTCAGTTTTTCCAAAATGGAAATTGATAACATTGAATGTGTCTCAACATCTGATGGATTAGAAGATGAAATCCCAAATCATAATCATCATAACCATAATCATCACCAAAATCATCATCGTCAAAACAATCCTCAAAATCCACAGTTTTTGTCTTCAAAAACTCATAATGTTAATGTTGTTCCTTCAACAATTAATCCAACAACCAGTGTTCATGAGCTCCTTGAATGCCCTGTTTGTACAAATTCAATGTACCCTCCAATTCATCAGGTATGATTATTTTGATATCCATGGATAATTGGCTATTGATTTTTGAATAGATTGATGTTATTTAATTTCTTGCAATTTAGTTTTTGACATATGTTTATTACCCAATTTTAATCTAACACTGGAATTATGTAATGTGGTGCATGATTTAATTCTCCGGAATCAAGTCTGGTGTGATTTGGGGTTTTTAGATTATGATGATACTTTTGACTTTTTTGTCAAACATATTATTTTGTCAAATTGAACCTAATGTGAATTCAATATACTCTTTTGTTTTCCTAAAATTTATTATTATTATTATTATTATTATTATTATTATTATTATTATTATTCCCAGAACCAGAATTGTAATAAATCATCAAGTCCATAAAACTATCTTGAAGATTATTTAGAAACTAATGGGACAGCTTTAAAGTTAAAATGGCTAATTTTCATGTGTAAACTACATTTTAGTTTCTTATTAGATTTTAATGTATTATGTTTACAAATTTATAACTAAACTATCTATCATGATGTTTTGCAGTGTCACAACGGGCACACGATTTGTTCAACTTGTAAGACACGAGTTCACAATAGGTGTCCAACGTGTCGACAGGAGCTAGGCGATATTAGGTGTCTTGCATTGGAAAAAGTGGCTGAATCGCTTGAGTTTCCATGCAAATATTTTTCACTTGGTTGTCCCGGGATCTTCCCATACTACAGCAAGCTGAAACACGATGCCATCTGCGATTTTAGGCCGTACAGCTGTCCATATGCTGGATCCGAGTGTTCGGTTGTTGGGGATATCCCGTATTTAGTTTCCCATTTGAGAGATGATCATAAAGTAGATATGCACTCCGGGTACACTTTTAACCATCGTTATGTAAAGTCTAATCCACGTGAAGTTGAAAACGCCACGTGGATGCTTACGGTTAGTATCTTTTCATCTGTCATCAAGTTTGGTCAGTTTTTGAACCGAGAACTCATTTGTAATTTGTTAGAGATTTATGGTTGTTGACTTCTTGTCAATTTGTCCTCATTAAGAATAGTTTAAATTTATCTCTATACTGAAGTTCACTTTGAACTTGAAAGTTGTTGCCATTGACTTTAAAAGTCAAGGACTCAAGTTCACCTAGTCTTTAGAATTGTTTTCACAAACTTACAATTAGTATGACTTTTATGAAGCATTTATTGTTAAATATATATATATTGACAGGTGCGGGATGGGTTTCGAGTCATTTAGGTTTGGATTGAAGTATATCCAAGTTTAGTACAGGTCTAAACGAACCGGGTTGACCACACAAAAAATTAAATACGCCAAGTATACAATACTATTTCACTTATAAACTGTTTGGTTAAAATTTACTGATTTCATTATAACCTCTAACTAAGAAGTAAGGCACCCCTGAATTGTTTAAGCACTTTAGGGGGTTGTACCGGCCTTTGGGCAACTTTCAGTCTGTTAGGACGTTTGACCCATTCTCCTTTTACCTTATAGTTTGACCATTTGATAATAGGGAAAAAAAACGCAAATTGACCAAATCTAGATTACCAACTCTCAGTGTTGTAAACGGCGGTGGTCTCAGCTGAATAGTCGGTTTGGTGACTAGCCCGTCCCGTTTCGCCCAAAAATGTCTAATTAGTCGGTCAACGCTAAAAAGTCATGTCAAAGTCGTCTGAGTCGGTTACAGTCAAGGTTGATCAAACCTGGGTCAAAATTTTACAGTAATATTTATTTATTATACTCAGATTATGTGCCCTATACGTATGTTTAAAATTTGTACAATATATTACTAAAAGTCAACATTAGTCAACGTCGACTAGTCCTAGACTCCACCACGCCTAGTCGTTTCGAAGTCCTGAATGACTCGTTTCCGTCTCGTGACTTTTACCTTGCCAACTCTACTTTGTCTGGAAAATCAAATTTTACCTTTTTTCTTTAGTCAATTTTCAATTTCTCTGCACGTATATGCAGGTGTTCAACTGCTTCGGTCAGTACTTTTGTCTCCACTTTGAAGCGTTCCAGCTCAGCATGGCTCCCGTCTACATGGCGTTTCTCCGATTCATGGGTGACGAAAATGACGCACGGAACTACCGTTACAGTTTAGAAGTCGGTGGTAACGGTAGAAAACTCACATGGGAGGGGACCCCACGAAGCATACGAGATGGTCATCGAAAGGTGCGTGATAGCCACGATGGGCTAATAATACAGAGGAATATGGCTCTATTTTTCTCAGGTGGAGATAAAAAAGAACTCAAATTGAGAGTCACTGGTAAGATATGGAAAGAACCTCCTAATCCTGATGGTAGTACTGTTTGTATTCCGAATCTGTGTAGTTAACTTGCCCGTTTGTTATGTGGCTTCCGACTTGACCTGTCGATGTGGAACTGGAGAAATTGGTGAATGGAGGATGGAGGGTGTATTTTTCATATTTGTGTGGGAACTTTTAGGGCAGTGATGCTATTAGTGTAAAAATTGTCTTTGAAATATGAAGGGAATTTATGACATTGTAAGCATATTGCTCCTATTGCTACATGAAATTAGTTGATAAATCCATTGCATAACACTATTACATACCATAACCTGAATTGAGCTTCACATTGTAAAATATCTTATTAGTTGTGCACTTGTGCTCGAGCTTTAACTATTAGACTCAATCGCTTTTAAAACGAGCTTTTAGAGTTGAAATTACAAGCTTAAAATCAAAATACAATGAACAAAAGAATAGTCAAACGTTTAGACAAAATAGAAGATGAACTTCACTCTGTTATGAAGAACTTGGAATTTGAACTACCGATTGACGTAAACACATATGTACCGTAAACATACGCTGCACATGTACCATAAACATATGACTTGTGCTCGAGCTTTAACTATTAGACTCGAAACTGGCTTAACAAGAGCTTTTAGACTTGAAATTACAAGTTCAAAATCAAAATACAATGAACAAAAGAATAGTCAAATGTTTTGACAAAATAAAAGATAACCTTCACACTGTTATGAAGAACTTGGAATTTGGAAACTACCCATTGACGTAAGCACATATCTACCGTAAACATATGCTGCACAAAAGGTCTTGTACACAGAAGAAATAAGTTTATACGTTATTTTAAATTTACGAAACTTCAGTCAGGCGATTGAATCTAGACGTTGATCCATGATATCAGAAATAGTTTCCATATAAGCAGCCTCACTCGAACCAGGAAGAACAAGATCATCTGCTTCGTGAACTATCTCTTCAATCATTGATGGTTTCTTGATGTTTTCCCTACACATAATGTTGCCAATGGAAAATGGGGTTAATCCTTTCTTAACACCTTTCTTAAGTAGCATTGTGGATATTCGAAAAGTTCGTTCGCTTTCTAAAGGCATATTCCATCCATAAAACTTAAGAAGAGCAATGTCTTCCTCAGCATCCAGTGAGTTGATGTACTCAACTGTTTCAGGGCTAAACGGTTTTTTAGCTTGAGGCCAGTATATCCAATCAAATGTGCAATCCTCAAACTGCAAAAAGCAAGTAACAAATTGAGTTTTTGTACAAATATGTAGCAAATACCCCGTAAGTGTTACCCATGTTGAATTTGACTTAATGGGCTTAATAGAATATAGCTTAATATAGAGTCATTATGAGATGTTTGTTCTTAACTTACTAAATAAGATGCATTTTAATGAATGAATACAAATAAATGTGAATTTACATTTATGTCATAATTTTCTAAAATTTATTAGTAGCTGCTCTTTTAACTACCTCATAGAGGGTTAATTTGGTAATTTCAATTATTCATACGGTTATTTACCACATAAAACAAACAATAATTATTTATCAAATACTTATTCCTCGGAGAAATCTTATATTCATTCATCTTAAACCGTTCAGACAACTGAACTTATTAAGGAAAAAACAAACAAACTAACTACATGAGGAATCCATATTATGGTATCATTCATATTCAAAAGATAATGTATAATAAAGAAACGACTTACACTAGTAGGAAAGCAGTAGCCATGATCAATAGGAATCAGTATGAACTGATCATGTTCTCCTTTGCTCACCAAGATATTTCCAGCATGTCTATCTGCATTTGCCATCCTAATATCCAACACAGATATTTTATGAACCTCGTCTACCGGAAAAGCGTTCGGGCCCATATCCTCACAACTTCCAGAGTTCTCCATAAACATCTGCAACGATCCAATCTTCGCCTTTACACCATGTGGATGATTAAACCCTTCGTGCAAGCAGCTCACTAAATAAGTTGGTGGGACCCCAGAAAATCCTTTTTGTTCACCACTCAAAGACCTACGTCCGCCTTTCGGATGATCTAAAATATACGCAGCAACTTCCCTAATCGCACCCTCACCAACAACCGTTCCCTTTTTAAGCCCTTCACCATCTTCTGATAACGGTAACCCCCTTGGATTATTCACAGCCATAGGCTCCTCATCAATCGGCTTGAAAACAGACAAATGTTTACTCCCTGATGCATCATTCATGAAATATGCTCCACCTGTACCTTCAGATGACCTAATCGGTTTATTCCCTTTCAGTAAACCGTCATATGTAGCGTTAATAAGATTTAATAATACATCGGGAAGAACAACGTTAGGGTTAACAATCACCGGTTCCAACCACAAACTTCTATTCACAGCTTCTTTTGGAACCGAATCTGTACCGTGAGTGTCATTCTTAAGTAGTTTAACAGCTAGATCATGCTCTTTTGAATCATTCGATTGCGGTGCAACAATAGTAACTTCAGTATTCTTATCAACGGATTCAGCTTGAATCTTTGCAGGTTTCCTAACGGACAAATAAATTATAGCATCAATATTATACTTGCAAATATCATTAATTAGTCTCTCATCCTCAAGCAACTCACCTTTACACAAGAGTTCTTCCTCATCAATATCGATTAATCCATTTCCTCTCTTAGCAATCTGCCTTTTCACATAACCAACATCATGATTTTTCTCAACATGAATATTAAACTCTTCCCCACATGAAGTCTTCACATTAAATTCTTCAATATCCGAAACTCGAACAACTAGATGAACCACATCACCATCGCTAACACAATAATCCCTAACTAATGAATTACTCCTAGATAATTCCCTACCACCACAAACTAACTTTAAGTTTTTCATCCCAAAACCCATACAACTTTGAATCCGAAGCTTTACGGATTCAATCGATTCTGATTCCAAAACCCTCATTGGTTCAACAGAACCAGACATAGCTAAATGAATCATAATTGATTCCTGATTATGAACAGGTATCGAAGGCAATAAAGATTCATAACTGTACGGACTAATTGCAATAACACCAGCAGACGACATGTTTACTCTTCAAGGTTTCAAACTTTAAAATCGAAAACACGAATCAAATCAAAATTCACCGAAGATTCAAATCGCAAACATGATGAAGCTTTTATTAAAAAAAAAAAAAAATCCTAAAATTATATACTAAAATCAAAATTAACTGCTAGGACATCGATTAATGAAATCGAAACCCTAAGCTAAAAAAAATTGATTGATCAGGAAGGGATCCTTACAAGTTTAATTGAGCAAGAATCAACAGAGAACGTAGTATGATGAAGAGACCATATAGCAAATCAATTTAGGAGTAAATTGAACTTTGACTGATTCAAAATTCAACGATGAGGCGTTGATTGAACGATGGCTGCTGCTGAATTGTTAATTAGAATAATGAAACATGGTGAAGAATGAGAGAGATAGAAAGTAGAAAATACGCGTGAGGGCTGTTTGACTACTGACTTTTAGTTCAAGTTATGATTCTACGGTTTTAACATAATATATCAAATTTGACCCCTTAACTTTGTGTTTTAGTTCTTATTCAAACTAAACTTTACAGTCAGTTAATTATCAATGGCAAATACTTACTTTTCCATTTCCACATAATTGAGAAAAGAACAATTCAGGTCAACTGAATAGTACTTGGTCAAAGATTTTAAGTCTAAATATTTGATAAAATGGTATCGATCAAAAATTGAGTTTTGAAAAAAATAACTTTGTATTTTGACGAGTTTTAAGAATGTACTGCATTAATTTTTTTGGGTTGTTAATTTTAACCAGATTTTGTTGTATTTAATATTTTTTGTGTTTGTTGGGGCATTCGATACTATCGAACATGCCTTCAAAAAACTATTCGAAAACCTCCTTTTCCTCAAAATTTTCTTAGGATTTAGTATTTTCCACTTGCTTTTATTGGCTTTTTTTGCAAATCCTTTAGATTGTACTTCCTGATCGTAATGTAGTGACCTGGCAAAATCGTCATTGACGGCGCCGTCTACTTAGGTACCGTTACGTGGTCGTAAGTCTTTAAAACAACGTTTAACCAAAATATGTCACATTCATTTCAAATGTAAGGATGTTTCAAAGTTTACAAAGTAGTACAACGACTAAACATGTTATAATGTTTTAAGTACAATTGAAACCTATGCGACACAATTTAAGTAAAGTCAAAAGACTCTCCATAGTATCAAAATAATGTGCGGAAGCATGTATCATCTAGCGTTCAAGGACCTGAGAAAACATATAGAAAACTATCAACGAAAAACGTTGGTGAAATCATAGGGTATTAGCAAACGTTGTTTTTAAACCACAAGATTTATTATAGTTGATTATCCAAATCGTTTGCATTCCAAAGATGATATACATTTGTGGAGCACCCAATTATCAAGACTTAACTGTTTTGTACCTTGTTACGTAGTGTTAGAACAAACACTATACTCGAAAATATATTTCATCCGCTAACGTTAGCGAACCGTCCGAATGAGGGCTCGTCAAGCCTATGTGATCACATAACATAAGTTCACGTTTACACCCTGCAAGTGTAACTAATGATAATTGAATTGAGGCTTTTCGTTCTAACTCGCACGTGGAATGTTGGTTTTCGTACTTGTGTTCAAAGTATAAAGTATGATACGTATATGTTTCTCATCCCATAGTTTAAAGAGTAAAAGTTGTTGAAAAGGTGGGACTATGATCCCACCTTGATTGCACGAATGTAATTGTACTTCACAAGTAAACGTGGGCAAGAACGTATGCTAGTGTTGACCTAAACAATAGGTTGTATCAATATCGGTAAAACATGAAGTCAGTCAAAGTTGTTCAATTAGTCCTATGGCTCGTTACGACTCGATTAATATATGTGAGTCAAATTGTCAAGTTTCATGCAAGATACAAGTATAAAAGTACGTTAGAACGATTGCGTAAGTATTCGGTTAAGTTTGAATAAAAGTCAACTTTGGTCAAGTAAAAGTCAACGAAAAAGCCAACACGTTCGGGTCGGGTCTCGGACAATTTTTCTGAGTTATATAATCATATATGAGCATGTTAGAACAAGTTACATGTTAATCGAAGGTGCGTAGCATAGTTAGAATTAAACGGTAAATGACCAAGTTGATCAAAATTCTGCAGCTCATTTGGACGGCGTCCAAAATGGCTGGACGGCATCCAGCAATGAAGGACTGGACGGCGTCCAAAGATTGGGACGGCGTCCAAATTGGTATACAGGTTCTGCTTTGCTGAAATTTCCTAAGTGCACGAACCAAACTTCAATCAAACATAAATTGTGAACCGAAAACACTTAAAACATGTATCTTATATCGTTGGAAAGATATTTTGACGAGGAAAACAACTAAGCACATTTCATCAATCAATCCAACATTTACAACAACCAAATTAGCATTAAATGTTCATCATTTATTTCATTCAAGATCATAAATGCACATTGATGATTCGGGAATTAAATGCACACATATAATACGCCGTTTCGTAGGTAATTACGCATACAATACAACTAAACACTTACCAATAACATTTCATAGCATTCAATGCATCAAAGGTTCATATTTAAGTCTACCAAACCCTAACTAACAATCACAAAATCCTTAATCATGTTAATGAGGCTTTTCAAAGTCAACTTACATACCAAATTGAAGCTAGTGATCATAGTAACACATTTAATAAATGAACATTTAACATCTAACAACATTCAAACAACCAAATCACAAGATTAATCAAGTCACTTTCAAGTTTAAGCTAGTTACATCAAAATGACAAGAACAAGCATATAAATCACATATTCATGTTAGACTTGAGTCATAGACACTAATTGACACACTTTTAAGTTTCAAAGATCAAGAACAAGAAATTTAGAGTTTTTAGAAAGTTACCCAAACGAGATGAAGTTGGTATGGATTCGAAGAGGAAGATGCAAGGATTTCGAATATGAAAATTGTTTTGAAGAACACTTGCTAGATTGGAAATGGATGATGATTCTTTGATTGAAGTGTTGAGAGCAAAAAGGCGGAAGTATCAAAAGTGGGAGATGATGAATGAGTGGAGGATGAGGAAGTTGACTAGTTGACCTAGTCATGACTTTGCCCACTTGACAACTTTGGTCCCTCAAGTTTTGTGACGATCCGTCCAAATCCATTTGGACGAATACATCATTCATCAATTTCACAGTGAGGTACTGACCTCTACATGATACGTTTTGTAAACATTGCATTCTTTTAAAAAGGCACACCATAATTGAATATCAAAATCCAAGGTTTTTGACGTTTGATGATTTCTACATATAGACAATCACCGTAATTAATAGTTTACAATACTACATCCGTTGATAATGCAGTCAAAATAAGATACATGGTGATGATTTTGTGAATGCAACATTTTCTCGAATAAAGCATGTATGACTCCATGCACATAGCTTGTATCACATATAAGCAAACAGCGGAAGACTTCTAGGAATCTGAGAATAAACATGCTTTCAAGTGTCAACATAAAGGTTGGTGAGTTCATAGTTTTAATGTTGCGCATAATCTGTATATAAAGGTGGATCACAAGATTTCAGTTGTTTCATCCAGAAACGTTTATCAAAATATTCTACAAGATTGAGCACCCTGGTAACTAAACTTTAACGTTATAATAAGTACTCCTGTTTTAACATACATGCAACCAACATGTACAATACACTCAATACAACGTGTACTAAACTCAAATAGTATACGTTTGTTTTATAGTTTAGGCTAGGGTTTCTATACCTGGAACAGACGGGGATGTCAAGCCCTATGGATCCATATACAACTATTCGCGCCCACCAGTTCTTATAACCGGCAGTTACTAGTTACCAAAGATAAGGGATTTTCGGTTCAAACTCGGTGTAGAATTTAGTATGTACTTGTATCCATTGCGTTTAAAATAAAGTGCATGTATTCTCAGCCCAAAAATATAGATTGCAAAATCAGTTAAAAAGGGAGCATATGAAACTCACCTTAGCGGCACATAAGGTCATTCACCTAAATGTAACCGAAACTCGAAATGCAAAATAACCGTAGATCTCAACCTAGAGAACATATGTTGGTCAATACATGTCTAATAAGCTAGGTCGGGTTATAGTGTATCACAAATCCTAATGCTCGAGACCGACATGCAAAGGTTAACAAAAGTCATCTCAAAAGTCAACCTGACCCAATATGATCTTTAAATCTATACATGTTTATTAACATAGTATAAGTCTTGATAATTGAACGAATTTATAGTTTATCAAACTCAAAATATTATTTATTTCAGGAGCTATATTATATTTGAATTATCATGGCAATCGAACATGATTTTCATATAGTTTTTCAATACTTGAAAAATCAGATTATAGTGTTTATAAAGCTTTAAAACATGATAAGACAGTCAACTTTGACAATTGTTCAACAAGACGATACGTGACTTATATAGAAATTCATTTACTCGATTAGTAATATTTGAAAATCTAATATATCAATCTTATAAACAAGTTGTTTAAATATCAATTGCAGATTTAAAAGAAATTTCAATTAATGTTAATTATAATTCAGTTGACCATAACTTTTAATCCGTTCCTCGAAAACACACGATTTCTAAATGAAAAGTTATTAATTTTTCGACAGCTTTCCAACGACATGCATATCATATACCTTTTATCAATAACATATGTATCAAATTCATGATTCATCATAAACTATCTAATGACAAAATTAAAGCATACAAGCATGCATAAACATATATACTCGAGCACTAGACATGGATACACTATTAATAAAAGATAAGATATAAATGCTTACGTATCAATATTGGGATTCAATATTGCAGAAAAGTACGTAGACGCAACGGAGATGATAAACACTAGGTTGTCCTCACGATCATATCCCCGAACATTACCCATAACCTCCATAAGTATAACCCATAATTTCCCTAGCTTTTATCCCGTTCGAAAACCATTTTTGAAATAACTCAGACAGCACTCCGTCGTAATATTTTATATATAATAATACTAATAACATACATATACTACTAATAATAATAAGATTAATAATAACATTAATCTTAATAATAATAATGTAAATAATTATATAACAGAGGGAGTAAGATATAGAATATGTGTGTGCGTACGTCGAGCAAACTGGCCAATTTATAGAATGTTTCTGAATCCTGACTGCCATGCGATCGCATGGCTTCTCAGTGCAATTCCCATGCGATCGCATGGGATGCCCTGACAGCTCACAATCTTTTATTGTTTTGATTGTCGACATATTTAAATAAATATATAATATATATAATTTATATTAATTAATTATATATTATATTATATTCTCGTGCCTAGTTAACTTGTAATTTTGGTTCCGATGTCTTGTACGTTTACGTTCGACTTATGTCCCGGTTCCGGTTTTTCGAAAGTCCTTTCGTATGCTTAGAAAACTTGTACTTTACGTTTCGTGATTCGTTCCTTTTCAAAATATAGTCTTAATTTATCAATAAACTATATTACTTGCAGTGTCATTTTAACGTTCGAGTGTTTTGGTCATTTGCTTCTTAAAAACATCGTCTCATTATCTATTAAAGTATATCAAAACGTTTTATATCTAAATTACTATTATATATTATCACATTGTAAAATAAAAATATAAATTTGTACACCTCAAATATAAACGAAATATTTATTTAACCATAAACGAGTGCTATTATCAAACACAAAAATATTTTTGAATCTACATATACAATATATATAAACACTTTTTATATACACGTTGCAAGTTATTTATATATTTAATTCAAATACAGTCAAAAAGGAAAGATTTCTTAAATCAAAGTGGACCTCTCAACAAAGACTTATCACAATACTTACGGGATTTATAATTGTTGAAATATCTACTAATCCAATCATTGGTATTATCTTCTAATTCCGTAGATGAATATATTAAGCATATATTGAGACAAATACGTTTAATGTAAAATATTATACATTTAATACTTTGTTAACGTTTTCAAGTTATAAATATATATATATATATATATATATATATATATATACATATATATATATATATATACATATATATATATATATACATATATATATATATATACATATATATATATATATATATATATATATATATATATATATATATATATATATATATATATATATATATATATATATATATATATATATATATATATTCATATCCATTTATATATTCGTTCGTGAATCGTCGAGCATAGTCAAAAGGGCAATTGAATATATGAACATAGTTCCAAAATTTTCGAGACTCAACATTACAGACTTTGCTTATCGTGTCGGAATCATATAAAGATTAAGTTTAATTTTGGTCGAAAATTTTCGGGTCGTCACAGTACCTACCCGTTAAAGAAATTTTGTCCCGAAATTTGATTGGGATCGTCATGGCTAACAATAAGTATGTTTTCATGACTCATACGAGTTGAAAATTAGAGTTTTATCATCATTGAGTAATATGGATAAAACAAATCATTTATGTGAAGAGTACGAGTGAAGCTATCGCAAAAGGGTGAAATGAGAAAATAAAGTTCCGTCGTATCTTTTGACGTAGATAGGGTTGATTTCCGGATTTCAAGGGATTTAGAGAAAATCTTCGTAATAAGATTTGATTCTTCGGTAATTAAGGAAATGGATCCGCTTTGGTTAAATGCGATAATCTGTTTTGATTGCTCTGTCGAATATTTCATTATAAATTCACTCCCTTCGTTTCCTTATTTCCACAGCTCATACCTTCTATTATCTCCCTCAACTCATACTTTAAAGCATTCGTCAATATGCTCCATCCAGTTCTGATTCTTGATATGCTTCTAACCTTCATATCTGTCATTCTTCTTTTTCATCTGCCACCGGAGGAATCTATTTACTTCTACTATACTCTTGGTTTTATAATGTTTTTAGTTCTCCCGTGTCTTTACGTTGCAATACTTATTGATATACACGGTTTGTAATTTATGCGTTGTCGTCGGGCTTTATATCTTTCCTTATTTTTTGGAGTCCCTGCTCTTGACTTCCCATAATCATTGACATCCACAGTTAGTGCTCTCTCTTATTTGCTGCAATTTATACTCCCATTTCTATTTCAGAGCTTCATGCTCTGTTTTCTCTTCTATCCATTAAGCACAACAAGTAATGGTCCAGAATTCGTAGGTATGGAGTTTCGAATGAACATAGTTAATGTTCTAAGAAGGAAATCATAATGGCACGATCTTGATTTGTCAAATTACCAGAATATCCGGAAAAGACCGAATCATCAAGAAAAATATTTTCTTGATAGTTTAGAGGTTAAATAGAATGAAAGAGTTATGTAACATGGTTCATGATGAGGGTATGATCTGTGAACCTTTATCACGTTCCATTAGAAACTTAGCATAACTTACTGTAATATAATCACGTTGATCAAGTGTCATTATATTATACTAACTCATGCTTCAATTCCCAACACTACTTCAAAAACATTCATATTTTAAATTCGATTTTTTTTCCTTCAAATTTTAGAAACTACAACAGTTTCCTTTATGATGTAACACTGATAGCGCGAAGAGATAAATGATTTCAGATAAGAATGGTTATGAAAATATCTTCAGAAATATCGAGGATCTTTATAATGAAAGATACGATGATATCTTAGAATAACTAATATCGAAAGATGATAAAGATGTTGGTCCCTTGATTAACAACAAGAGTATTGTAGAGGAGGGGGGGTTGAATACAATTTCTTTTAGTTAACTAACCAATTAAATATTCAAGCTTGTAATGTAAATAGAGTCAAAGGTAATTTTTCAACTGTTATTCTTTATTGATTAAATCACAAAGAATTACAACTATCCTTGGTGGAATGATAGTTGGTTCATACAGATTTACCTAAGTATAGCTATGAGGATAAACTTGAAGCTATTACACATTTTGGACTCTAAATAAATAAACTCACACCACTAGTTGTTACAATAGTGGATACAATAATTTATAGTAGTCCTATTAACTGGGTAATGGTTCTATTGTCCACTGGTACATAGGATGTCTGTACTTGTGGGGACAACTACATCAGAGAGCGTGCTCTCCCCTTTTCTCTTTGGTAGCTATTTGCAGGAATACCCCAATTTGGTTTGGCACCACTATTCATTTAAACAAATAGAATGTTGTGTTCCCTAAGCATTGACAAAGTATAGAACATGTCAGCACATGCGTTAAACTTCTGCATTCCCACGTGGTCTTTGTAACATCCCGTTTTCCTCGAAAATGACTTAAGGTGCGTAATTAACCTCGTGTACGTTTGTTATTGCATCTATGATCGTTTATTTTAGTTTAAGGTGTGAAAATATTGGAAAAATGGTTTGACCAGGTCATCTGTCGCGTTTAAGTAGGTTTCATCGCGTCCTGGTGCGTCGCGAAACGCGACAGAGTGGGCTGGAACGCGACAGCTCCAGAACCCCCGTTCTGTCAAGGTTATCGCGTTTGAAACTTGTTTATCACGTTTGAGTGTCGCGAAACGTGACAAGGTGTCGCGAAACGCGACTGAGGTCGCTGTTGTACTTTTTTGTCCATTTTAAATGGAATCTTTTGAGGGTATTGATGTCTTTTCACATAGGGCCAGTTTTGGGGGAGTAAATGCTGATCCAACCTTATCTCTTTCTCATTTAATTCATTTCCAATTAAATAAAAACAAAGTTAGAGAGAGAGTGATACTTTAAGAGTGAGAAAGCTTGTTTTAGTGAAGAGGAAGGTTGAATCTTGCCCCGAGTTGTAAAGTTGTTCCTTGTATCTCTAGATACATTTTGGTGGTCTTGGTAAGTCTTAACCTTATGTTTTGGGTTTTAATTGGTTTATGGCTAGGGTTTTAGGTTACTAGAGACTTGTATGACCCATTTGGGGTTGAAATGGGTGGACTTGGGTTATGTGATGAAAGGAAACCCTAAATAGATGTAATCTAGGGTTTGGTCTTGCAAAATGAGAATTTTAAGTGTCAATGGGTGTTGTTGGTCACTAATGCACTTTAAAATTTATGAAAGAAGTGTTAATGGGTAGGTTTGACTTGATTGAGAGTTTAAGTAAAATAAAATGGGTCAAAATGTACTAGTTGACCTAATTAGATGAAATGGGTATGGATTACCCTAAGTTTTGCGTTAATTGAAGTTAATAGACTCTAATTCACTAGTCTTAGTGATTAAAGTCGAGTCTTGGCCATTTATGGGCGGTTGTGTGTAGTTGAGTCATTTAATGCAAATTGGGTCATTAAATGCTCAAGTGGGTGTATTGTAGTTAATCCCACTAGTGGTGAAATTGAATGTGCACTTAATGATTTAGGTACATTGCGTTGAAGCTCGAAAGTGCTAAATCATCCTTGTGACAAAGTGAGTGGAATAATTATACGTTCATGTATATGGCGTGTTTATTTGTGAATGTTATGGTATGAACCATGTGCCGGTAGTGCCATAACATGTATGGGACGGATATAGGATGTGAACCACGTGCCGGTAGCATCGAGTGTGAACCACGTGCCGGTAGCACTATAAAATGAGGCGTGAACCACGTGCCGGTAGCGTCAAAGTGTGAACCATGTGCCGGTAGCACTATAAAAGAGTGAGACTCAAATGCGTACGGTGTGAACCACGTGCCGGTAGCACCATAGCGTTATGGTAAACCATATTGTGTTGTGATTAGTTTAGCATTATATATATATGGTGTTGAGTATATGCTAATGAGATTTTGTGTCAATGTACGACTTGTTGGTATTTCGGGTATGATTGACTTGCTATGTGAGTTACATGTTCGTACGAGGTATTTGGAATTTGTGATTGCAAATAAATGGGTTATATATATTTATGTATAACTATTGCATTCACTAAGCATTGCTTACCCTCTCATTGTTTACCATTTTTATAGGTTCCGGCTTGGACAAGGGTAAGGGCATACGTTTGGACTAGTGGTCTCCCGCTTATGTTGTCGGGGGTGCTTTTGGTATTGGCTTTTGAAGTGACCGAACGTTTTGGGTAGTTTAGCCCCAAACCATGCTCGAGTGTCGTTTAGATTATAAACTATCATTTGTTGTTGGTCAAACTTGTATCATATTCGTTAATGGCCTTTGTGCCTTTTTGTAAACATTAAACTCGTAGTATGTTTTGACGAATCGTGTGGAATGGGTTACATATTTAATTGGCGCGTAAATGTGTATCATATATATAAAAAAAAATTTATCGTACGGAGTACGAGTTGGGTTGTTTCAAGTGGTATCAGAGCATGGTCTAAGGGATTTAGGCAACTTGAGATAGGTGCCTAGACTTGGACTTTATTGTGTGAGCGCTTTATGCGGGACTTGTAGGACTTTGGGTCTAATCGGGAATTGTTAGTGCTTTGGTTTATGTGAGCTAACCTTGTGTTAATTATTTTGTGTTGTGTTTAGCAATCATCAAGCAAGACGAACGTTGTACTAGCGAGTTAATGCGACGTGCTCGCGTAACAACGATTAGCTACCGTTGTTACGGGTGCAAATCATGTCAAACAAGTAATGTACGACGATTGTCGAGCGAGATGGAGTAGTGTGGTGTACATGTATATACTTACATGTTAAGTCTTTTCGTTCTTTGTTTAATCCTTTCCATTTTATAGAATGAAGACGAGAAACGGACACGATAATGATAACGGTGGTACGAGTGAGGATGTTGAACTCACGGCCAAGGTTGAGGCCATCTTTAAAAAGTTAAAGAAGGATTTTCTTGACAATGTCCGGAAGGTCTTCCAAGAGTCGGTCGATGGACAAGTGAACGAAATGATCAACGATCGAATGAAAGCCGCAATAGAGGAGGCTTTAGAGGCTAGAAACATTTATCCTCGAGGCGAAGGGGGTGAAGGTAATGGTGGGGGTGGAAGGCGGGACTTCCACTACAAGAATTTCAAGGATACTCAACCTCCGATGTTTAATGGGGTGAGGGATCCATTGAAAAGCACTTGTTGGATTTCCGATATCGAGGGAGCTTTCCGTACCGCGGAATGTCCTCCCGAGAAGAAGACGAGATATGGGTCTAGCATGTTACGTGAAGAAGGCAAGTTGTGGTGGGACGATAAAATCAATTTATATGGTGAAGAGAAATGCATGAGCTTGACATGGGAGGAGTTTAAGAAGGAATTCTTCTAAGAATACCGAACTTCTTCCGACCTTGATAGAATCCGGGACGAGTTGCATCATTTGCAACAAGGTTCGATGGACTTGGTTACTCTCAAGTCTACCTTTTTGGCAAAGACTCGTTTTTGCCCGGAATACGTTGGTGACGATCACAAGCTAATGAAAGATTTCTACCGTACCTTGAACGATGAGTTAAAGGGTAAGATTAGTCGGGGAATGGCTAAGACTTTTAAAGAGCTATTCGAGTTGGCTTGGGGTTTTGAACCGGAGGTTCCGAGGAAGAGTGATTTCACTTTTTCAAAGAGAAAGTTTGAAGGTTCGAGTCATTCGAACTTTTCAAATAAAAAGAATAAGAAAGGCTCTGAAAGCGTAAATAGTGTGAAGAAGGGTGCTTCCAGGGGTTTCGGACCTACGTGTTTTAATTGTAAACAAAGGGGACACATGGCCCGTGATTGTACCAATGGCCCGAACAAATTCACTTGCTATAATTGTGGTAAGGAAGGACACCGAAAGTTAGAGTGTCCCGATTTGAACAACGATAATGTTAAAAGGCTAGAGAAGGCGGCGGGTACGGCTCGAGGGCGAAACTATTTGATGACGAACGACGAAGCCAAGCAATCCCACGATGTTGTCTCAGGTACTTTTATGGTTAACTCTAATCCGGCAAGGATTTTATTTGATAGCGGTGCAAATTTGTCGTTTGTATCTCCAAAATTTGTGCCTAAACTTGATAGACCGTTAGCTAAGTTAAGTCGTTCGATAGAGGTCGAAATAGCAGATGGCAAGACGGTGCTAGTGGTTGATGTGTGTAAGAATTGTGATGTCGTTTTTGGTGCCGAAAACTTTAAAATTGATCTTATCCCTATGACTTTGGGCGATTTTGATATCGTTGTTGGTATGGATTAGCTCGATCAAAATAGAGCCGATATTGCGTGCCATGAAAAGTTTATACGTGTGAAGACCCCAAGTGGGGGAGAGTTAATTATTCATGGTGATAAACGAAGAAGACTTGTGCCGATATGCACTTTTGCACGGGCACGTCGTTTTCTTGTTAGTGGTGGCATGGCTTTTCTTACCCATGTTGTCGATACTCGTGATGAGCCACCACCTATTCGTGAAATTCCGGTGGTTAGTGAATTCGAAGACGTTTTTCCGGACGAGTTACCGGGTGTTTCGGCGGAAAGGCAAGTTGAATTTCGCATTGAGTTGGTTCCGGGAGCTACTCCCATTGCTAAAACTCCTTATCGTTTAGCACCAACGGAAATGCAAGAGTTGTTAAATCAAACCCAAGAGTTGCTTGAGAAGGGTTTTATTCGACCGAGTGCTTCGCCATGGGGCGCTCCGGTTTTATTCGTGAAAAAGAAGGACGGTAGTATGCGGATGTGCATCGATTACCGGGAGTTGAATAAAGTGACGATCAAGAATCGTTATCCATTGCCTCGGATTGACGATTTTTTCGACCAACTCCAAGGTGCGACGTATTTCTCTAAGATCGACCTACGGTCCGGCTATCACCAAATGCGGGTCCGTGAGGAAGATATTGAGAAATCGGCTTTTCGAATGCGTTATGGGCATTTTGAGTTCGTAGTTATGCCTTTTGGTCTTACGAATGCACCAGCGGCATTCATGGATCTTATGAACCGAGTGTGCCAACCTATGTTGGACAAGTCGGTAATTGTGTTCATCGATGACATACTTGTC
The DNA here is from genome assembly GCF_046630445.1 of Rutidosis leptorrhynchoides. NCBI lineage: Eukaryota > Viridiplantae > Streptophyta > Magnoliopsida > Asterales > Asteraceae > Rutidosis > Rutidosis leptorrhynchoides. Next base: position 173,005,825 of record NC_092338.1, on the reverse strand, counting down.
TACTCGAAAAGTATGAACGAGCATGAACGTTATTTGCGTGAAGTATTGAAGACGTTACGAAAGGAAAAGTTGTATGCTAAGTTCTCAAAATGTGAATTTTGGCTAAGGGAGGTTCAATTCCTTGGCCACATTGTGAACAAAGACGGTATTCAAGTGGATCCGGGGAAGATAGAGACGGTGAAGAGTTGGAGACAACCGACTACGCCTACGGAGGTCCGAAGTTTTCTCGGATTGGCCGGTTATTATCGTCGGTTTATCCAAGACTTTTCTAAGATCGCTTCTTCATTGACGAAATTGACGAGGAAGAACGCGAGGTTTGTTTGGGAGAACGAGCAATAAATTGCTTTTCAAGTGTTAAAGGAGAAGTTGTGTCAAGCTCCGGTGTTAGTTTTGCCGGAAGGGGTGGAAGACATGACTGTTTATTGTGATGCTTCGTTAAATGGACTCGGCTTTGTTCTAATGCAAGGAGGTAAAGTCATAGCTTACGCCTCTCGACAATTAAAAGAACACGAGACGAGATATCCGACTCATGATCTTGAGTTGGCGGCGGTTGTGCATGCGTTGAAAATTTGGCGCCATTACTTGTATGGTGTCAAGTGTACGATTTATTCGGATCATAAGAGTTTGAAACACCTCTTTAATCAACGAGATTTGAATTATCGTCAACGTAGGTGGATGGACGTGGTAAAAGACTATGATTGTGAAATACTTTATCATCCGGGCAAGGCGAATGTGGTCGCGGATGCGTTAAGTTGAAAGAGTCATCAACCGGCGTTACGATTGGGATTGCTACGTATGATTATTACTAATGATTTTCTTGAAAAACTTGGTGTGATTCAAATAGAGGCTTACGTTCACAACAAGCATGCGGAGCGAATTGAGGGACAATCGGAATTCATTACAATGGGTTCGCGTGGTTTGTTGTCTTTTCAAGCAAGAGTGTGGGTGCCTAAGATGGGTGATTATCGAAAAGTGCTACTTGATGAAGCACATAAGTCAAAGTATTCCATTCACCCGGGCGCGAGGAAAATGTATCATGATTTAAGGAAAGATTATTGGTGGCCGGGCATGAAACGTGATGTTGTGAAGTATGTTGAGCAATGCGTCACGTGTTTGCAAGTTAAGGCCGAACACCAAAAGCCGTATGGTAAGTTACAACCGTTAGAAATCCCGAAATGGAAATGGGAGCACATTACCATGGATTTCATTACAAAGTTACCTAAAACGGCGAGAACCCAGTTTGATTCGATTTGGGTTATAGTTGATCGACTGACAAAGAGTGCTTTGTTTTTTCCCATTAAGGAAGCGATATCGTCGGAGACCTTGGCTAAGTTATTTGTCAAGGAAGTCATCTCTCGACCGGTATTCCTATATCTATTATTTCGGATCGAGATACTCGTTTTACATCTCGGTTTTACCAAAGGTTTCATGAAGATATGGGTACGCAATTGAAGTTGAGCACGGCGTATCATCCTCAAACAGACGGTCAAACCAAACGTACGAATCAAACTTTGGAGGATATATTACGGGCTTGTATTATCGATTTTGGTGGTAGTTGGGACGAGCATTTGCCTTTGGTGGAATTTTCGTACAATAATAGTTATCATACTAGTATCGGGATACCACCTTATGAGATGCTTTATGGGCGTAGATGTCGAACCCCGATTTGTTGGGGTGAAGTGGGACAAAAGGAAATCGGGAGTACCGATTTGGTGTTAGAGACGAATAGCAAGATTGATGTGATTTGAGAGCATTTGAAGAAGGCTCAAGATAGGCAAAAGTCGTATGCCGACAAACGTAGACGAACGATCGAATTTCAAGAAGGTGACATGGTGATGCTTAAGGTTTCGCCATGGAAAGGTATTATCCGATTTCGAAAATGGGGAAAGTTAGCTCCTCGGTTTATTGGACCATTTAAAGTTTTAGCCCGTGTTGGTGAAGTTGCGTATCGTTTGGAATTACCCGAAGAGCTTGCGGGGATCCATAATACATTTCATGTTTCCCATCTCCGGAAGTGTCTTGCGGATGATTCATCTTGGGTGCCATTAGACGAGATTGAGCTAAATAATAGGTTAGAGTATATCGAGGAACCGATTGCCATACTTGATGAGAAGGTCAAAAGGTTGAGACATAAAGAGGTTAGGACTTTTAAAGTTCAATGGCGTCGAAGTAAGGGTTCCGAGTTTACTTGGGAGCCCGAAGAGTTTGTGTTGGTTTATCTTCCTTCTTGTCATGCGGCTTGGATCGCGAGGACGCGCTCCGATTCAAGTGGGGGAGAGTTGTAACATCCCGTTTTCCTCAAAAATGACTTAAGGTGCGTAATTAACCTCGTGTACGTTTGTTATTGCATCTATGATCGTTTATTTTAGTTTAAGGTGTGAAAATATTGGAAAAATGGTTTGACCAGGTCATCAGTCGCGTTTGAGTAGGTTTCATCGTGTCCTGGTGCGTCGCAAAATGCGACAGAGTGGGCTGGAACGCGACAGCTCCAGAACCCCCGTTCTGTCAAGGTTATCACGTTTGAAACTTGTTTATCGCGTTTGAGTGTCGCGAAACGCGACAAGGTGTCGCAAAACGCGACTGAGGTCGCTGTTTTACTTTTTTGTCCATTTTAAATGGAATCTTTTGAGGGTATTGATGTCTTTTCACATAGGGCCAGTTTTGGGGGAGTAAATGCTGATCCAACCTTATCTCTTTCTCATTTAATTCATTTCCAATTAAATAAAAACAAAGTTAGAGAGAGAGTGATACTTTAAGAGTGAGAAAGCTTGTTTTAGTGAAGAGGAAGGTTGAATCTTGCCCGAACCCGAGTTGTAAAGTTGTTCCTTGTATCTCTAGCTACATTTTGGTGGTCTTGGTAAGTCTTAACCTTATGTTTTGGGTTTTAATTGGTTTATGGCTAGGGTTTTCGGTTACTAGAGACTTGTATGACCCATTTGGGGTTGAAATGGGTGGACTTGGGTTATGTGATGAAAGGAAACCTTAAATAGATGTAATCTAGGGTTTGATCTTGCAAAATGAGAATTTTAAGTGTCAATGGGTGTTGTTGGTCACTAATGCACTTTAAAATTTATGAAAGAAGTGTTAATGGGTAGGTTTGACTTGATTGAGAGTTTAAGTAAAATAAAATGGGTCAAAATGTACTAGTTGACCTAATTAGATGAAATGGGTATGGATTACCCTAAGTTTTGCGTTAATTGAAGTTAATAGACTCTAATTCACTAGTCTTAGTGATTAAAGTCGAGTTTTGGCCATTTATGGGCGGTTGTGTGTAGTTGAGTCATTTAATGTAAATTGGGTCATTAAATGCTCAAGTGGGTGTATTTTGGTTAATCCCACTAGTGGTGCAATTAAATGTGCACTTAATGATTTAGGTACATTGCGTTGAAGCTCGGAAGTGCTAAATCATCCTTGTGACAAGGTGAGTGGAATAATTATACGTTCATGTATATGGCGTGTTTATTTGTGAATGTTATGGTATGAACCATGTGCCGGTAGTGCCATAACATGTATGGGACAGATATAGGATGTGAACCACGTGCCGGTAGCATCAAGTGTGAACCACGTGCTGGTAGCACTATAAAATGAGGCGTGAACCACGTGCCGATAGCGTCAAAGTGTGAACCATGTGCCGGTAGCACTATAAAAGAGTGAGACTCAAATGCGTATGGTGTGAACCACGTGCCGGTAGCACCATAGCGTTATGGTAAACCATATTGTGTTGTGATTAGTTTAGCATTATATATATATATGGTGTTGAGTATATGCTAATGAGATTTTGTGTCAATGTACGACTTGTTGGTATTTCGGGTATGATTGACTTGCTATGTGAGTTACATGTTCGTACGAGGTATTTGGAATTTGTGATTGCAAATAGATGGGTTATATATATGTATGTATAACTATTGCATTCACTAAGCATTGCTTACCCTCTCGTTGTTTACCATTTTTATAGGTTCCGGCTTGGACAAGGGTAAGGGCATACGTTTGGACTAGTGGTCTCCCGCTTATGTTGTCGGGGGTGCTTTTGGTATTGGCTTTTGAAGTGACCGAACGTTTTGGGTAGTTTAGCCCCAAACCATGCTCGAGTGTCATTTGGATTATAAACTATCATTTGTTGTTGGTCAAACTTGTATCACATTCGTTAATGGCCTTTGTGCCTTTTTGTAAACATTAAACTCGTAGTATGTTTTGACGAATCGTGTGGAATGGGTTACATATTTAATTGGCGCGTAAATGTGTATCATATATAAAAAAAAATTATCGTACGGAGTACGGGTTGGGTTGTTTCAGTCTTGTAAGGTCACTTGTCAGCCGCCGACGCGTGTTCTTTCCTGTTCAACTTTGTCTTTGACCTCTGTTGAATAGTACAATTGATGTAGACCACTCGGGAAACCACCATGCTTGTAATGGAGCATGGCTGTCTTGTGTTGTATGCTGCTTACCAGGTTTACTGGTTCTTCTTATGCTGAGTCACTTGATATTCTTGAATTGCTGAGTATTCATCCTGTGCTGATTCGAAGAATACACTCTACCTTGTGCTGGTAGACTAGGCAGCATACTGAACACTTGACACAGCAATATTTGCTGTCTATACATAAACAAACTAGTACTGGCTGCACATAACATTTTAGTGCAAATAAATTACAATTTTGTCATAATTAAATCCTTAATTATTTTGGGAACTCAACAATCTCCCTCTATTTGATGATGACAAAACTTATGACATTTAGAGAAAACACTAAAGCCAGTACTGAGGGACCTAATAAAAAATAAGCAGTAAATTTGTCCATTTTAAGTTTGTTTTTGGGATCTTTTTCTGAGTTATCTATATCTTATAACTTGATATGATTTTGAAGATTAACTCATTTCATCTTCATTACAACAGAGTATATACAATAATTACAAAGCATCATAATGAAAAATGAAGTAACAAAAGATACAATTTGAGCACTAGAAGGCTATCTGTCTCTATCTTTATCCTTTTCTAGTTCATCACCAGATAGCTCTTCTTCTTTCACTTTCAAGGCAGCCCAGGCTTCAGGAAACAAGTAAGGCAGCTCAGCAGGGTCATATACTGGAACATGAGGAGGTAAAATGATGGGATCTCTTCTGTGTGGGCCTTCACTAGTAGATTTCTTTCTTTTAGACTTTTGAGAAAGATTTTCTTCTACTTTTACTACTGGTGCATTCCCAAATTTTGCTGCTTTGTTGAAGAGCTCTTGGAGTTCTGGCTTCAATGTCTTTTTAATACCACTTTCAGCTTTACCAATGAAGTACTCCAATATCTCCATCCATTCACTGAATCCGAAGGTTCTCAAATCAGTGTAGTCTACCCTCTCTTGAATGTTATCTTCCCTGCTGATACTGAAAGCTCTTTGTGTGCCTCTGTGTACTTTGATGATTTTGCTGGATTTGATCTCCTGGTCAGTACATCACCATACTTTCTCCTATAATAGTGATCAGATAGCTCAATTGTTTGTTCAGTTTCTACAGGAGCAGTAGCAGGTGCTTTCTCAGCAGCTTCCAGTTCATCAAGAGCTTTATCTTGTTCCTTAACAATAGCTTTAGCTAGCTTAAGGGACTCAGCCTCTTGCTTTCTATCAGCAGCCAATTTAGTTTCTACTTCCTGAAGCCTTACCCTTTCAGCATATTCAGTATCAGCATCCTCCCTTCTTTGCCTTTCAACTTCTAAGCCCAAAAGATAATCATCGGCAGTAATATTCAGGGACTTTACTGTTTCAATCATTTTCATTCCCTCATCAGTTCTAAGGGCATCATGATACTGCCTTAGATCTATAGCCAGTTGCCTAGCTCATGAAATTGAGCTTTCTTTTCATCAGTATGTAGCCTTTGACCACTATTATTTAGATACATGCCAATTTCAATGCCATAAGTTAAGGCAGTGATGTAGAATGGCTGATCAAGAGGATGATGCAGTAATCGAACTTGACGTATCCTTTCAGAAATAGCTGCTTGTCTTTGCTCAAGCAATTCAGGTACAGTGATCTCCAACCTGTAAGCCTCTCTTTCATCTGGATTCATCCTTAATAGATCTGGCTCACCACGGGCAACTGAATCATCTTCCCAAGTTGTGTGTTTATCATGTAGTTTTGGGGAAGATGGAGGATACATGATTGATTCTGATATGCCTGAAGAACTTACTGAAAACTGATTAATACGTTCATCCTGTGTTCTGTTAAAATAAGCAAGGGGAGAGATAGGTGATTGAACAAATAAGGGATCTCCTCTACCCCAGACTGTGAAGTCGGCAGGATCAACAGTATCATCATCTTGTTTAGCACCCAGCTCAGCCGCCTTGGCTGTGTCTTCAACACTTGTTTCACCCAGCAGCACACTACTGGCTAGGTCTTGTATCACAGCACTCCTTGCTGTGTCTTTAGTACCAGCTGAATGATTAGTATCAACTGGAGGCAGATAGGGAACAATAGCAAGATGCTCCCCCTTAACATCATCAACATCAAGGTCTGTTATTTCTGCTGACTGTTGTTGTGTAGCTGGCTGAGCAGAAGATGATGGTCGAGAAGATAAGCTAGTTTCTAACATTGCATCTAGCCATTTCATGAACACGTCAGCTCTTACTCCTTCCATTTGGCATTAAAGACATCATTTAAATCTTGCTGTCTCTTCTGATATCTCTCCAGTTTTTTTTTCATTTTCCTTTCAATCGTTTGAGAAACAACAAAAGATTTAGCAACATCCAGCTCAGAAACATCACTGGGCTTACTGCCAGAACCAATATCATTCACTGATGTGGCAGATACACTGGTTGAGATTCACCAGCTGCCTGTACACCAGCTTCAGTATGAGCATTGCTGGGCTTAGTGCCAGCACCTTGATCAGTACCAGTACCATCATCATCACCATCTCTCTTTTGCTGTTTAGGAGCCTTTTCATGCTCATGCTCCCCTTCAGATTGTTTTCTCTTTTTGGACTTCTTTTTAGACTTCTTCTCCCCATTTTTTCATCAGCAGGGGCAGAAGGGTGATCAGGGGAAACATGTGCATCAAGGTCACTATCTGACTTAAGAACTGAAAATGCAAAGTTGTTCCAGTCAGCATCAGCAGGAGAAAAATGGGCACCAGGATCTACACCATATTGTCAGAGACACACATTTGAAGCTCTAACTTCATTTCTTGCAACCCCCATGGCCATTTGATTAATAGTGGCCCTAACATCTGCTTGCAGGGCAGCCATTTATTGTATAGTCTCCACCAATTGAAGATAAGCAGAGATAGGAACCATATTAACCATTTGCTGTTCCTGCGAATCCAACCTCTCTGTTAATACCCAATTCTCTTCATTAAGAAAAAGATTCCTACGATTAGCAGGATCAAAATCAGTTTGAAGACGGGCAATATGATCAGCATATTCATTATGAGAGATGATTCGCCTTTTGAGATCCTCCTCTTCTTCAAATTGTTTGACAATAGCTTCCACTGCTAGATCAGCAAAAGCGCATACTTGTTTGAGCTGGTTTTTAATGGTAGAAGTGGTAACCTCCCCAGCTCTGCGTATGGCTTTAGTCATTCTATCAACAATAGCAGAGCGAATGGTGCTTTGTAGATCTAGTGTAACCTCGGCTAACGTCTTATAGACAGCCAGAGTGGAGATGGCAGCCACCTCATCAGCATTAAAACTGCTGGTTGAGGGGCGATCACTAGCAGCTAACATAGAAGTACCTCCGTGGGGTGGTAGAGGTGGAAGGTCAGAATCTGACTCGTCACCATGATCACCATCATTTTGACCTTCACCCGAAGGTTTAGAACCACTGGTATTCTTGTCAGCATCATTATCAGCATCATCAGTTAGATCCACTGGTTTATCTTTGGAACCAGTCACATTATCATGGGTGACTGGTCCTCCCTTACCAGTACCTTTATCAGCATCACCATCAGATGAAGAAGATGATGAGGAAGAAGCTGATGAATCAGAAGGTACTGGCGAATCAGGGATATTTTGCATAACACATTTACCAGTAGCAGGATCTATGATAAACTTGAGAGGCCTCCATGTACCAGGCCATGGAGAAGCAGCTGGAGCCATACCAAAGTAGTGATAGTATGGCTGCTCATTAACTTGTTGTAGCGTGGCCAACCTCTCATATGTCTCTTCTCTTGCTGGTCGATCCAGCTGAGATAATAGCTCAGTCCGCTCCTCTTCTGGTAATTTGCTGGCTGAGAATATAGCACTTTGGGGATCAATAATCAGCTGATCCACCAGCAAGGCAACTCTGGGAGTGATGGATGCTCCCCTATAGATGAAGTTAGGTACAACTTCATCAGGATATGATACCTGGCACACATATGGTTTCTTCTCAGCAGAAGCAGTAGCCTGAGAATAGTCAGTGGTGGCAGTAGCAGAGGTACCAGCATCCATAGTGGATTTCGTAGAACCAGTGACATGTGCAGAATAGGCAGCACTTGCTGTGATAAGCTCATCAGTAAGCACCACGTCATCTTGGTCACTACCTGTGATAATCTCCTCAATAGAAGCAGTCGGAGAAGTAACAGTGGTAGTGCCAGAAATATCAACATCAATAACCTCCTTAACAATATTACCAATGACCTTTTCAAGTACAGGAGGAGGTTCCATTATCATCTCCTCAACCACTACAGAATCAGTGGTTGAAGTAGTAATACCAGAGACAGTAGGAGGAGTAGCAGAAATATCAGCAGTAGCTAACTCCTTATTACCAGTAAGAACAGTGGAACCAGGAACCACATTGTCTCCAGTAGAGCCAGCAGCAGTAGAAGCAACAGTACGAGTATCAGTAACACCAGTAGAAGAATCAGTAGCACCAACACCAGTAGCAGAAACGGAGAGCTCATCAGTAGAAACAATAACATCCTTTTCTTGCTCCCCCTCTGCCTGTTTATCTACCCTGCCAAGAACTGAAATAAAAGAACATTTTATGTTAACAACTGTAGAACCAAATAAATTTGACTCAACAATTGCATCTGTTGTTGGTCTCTGGGGACAGACTGGTGATTTAGTCAGCCCTTTGATTAAGACAGAGTTAGGTGTCTGTAAGTACAGCTGTGACTCTACTGACTCATTGGCAACACATGTTGACCCAGATAGTGTAAGAGTTCTGGCTAGTAATGATGTAGGAGTGAGACTCTTAGCATGATCCAAGTAACATTTAGGCTGTGCAGTGGCCTGATCTGATTCAACACGATGAGGAACCAGCTCAAGACTGCTTTGGGGGTCAGTTATGTTCTCTGCTAGTTGTACTGTCAGCAGAGTATATTGCATGATGTTCATTTTAGAAAAATATGGAAGTGCCTGGTCAGAAGAGTATGTGTTGCTACTCTTCTTAACACTAGTTTTAAAACCAGTCAGCTTGGGAGTAAATGTTGTGCCTTTAACTTCACTTTCATTTTTCAAGTCAGCAATTAAAATATTTTTAATTAAGTTAGAGATTTCTGCTGTTTGGTCTAGAGACGCACCAGGTTCCATAGCAGCTTTCTTTTCAGAAGCAGCAGTTGAGACTGGGGCAATCTCTCATGTGGTTTGCTTGGAGCCAGCTTTAGCTCGTTTGGATGTGCCTGTTACCAAGAAATAGTTAAACAACAGATTCCAATACTTGAAGTGGGTAGTCACTATATAAGACTAGGGCTATTCTTTATGATCAGAGAGCACTAGATTCTAATACAACTACTACTTTACCAGTATGTGAGACGGTGGTTGTACTAGTTGAGGTAGCTGGCTTCTTTATTTTCATAGTTGGCTTTCGCTGAGGTCCCTCCCCCTCAGCTGGTGTAACACCAGATGCAGTCGTTGGGGCAACTCCACCTTGAGCAGCGAGATACTCAAGCATTGCTGGTGTCAAAGCAGCATATGGAGCAGTAGGTTTGTCCTTTGGCATCCCCCTTTCTTTAGAGGTAGGTCAAATGATTCATTAGCGATCTGCTGGTAAGCTTCACCCAGCTCATTTTCAAAAACAAGGCTCAAAAACCTTGGAAAGGGGATTAGATGTGTTCGTTTGTGTGCAAGCACCATTTCCCTTAGCCTCAAAAAGATTTCACCGGCGTAATCAATATTACGGTTAAACCGCATGCCGTGACCAATCTTCAGCTCAAAATCTGAGCACTGATCAAAACTGCCATACTACTGGCTGATACACTGAGTCAGCAGCCCGAAAAAGTAATACCACATCGGTGGCATGTTCCTCCTTAGTGGCGTATGAGCAATTGGACCAGCATATCCGATTGTCTCCAGCACTTCCCTCCTGAAATCATCACTCGTCTGTGAGTTAACAAATGGACCACCGGGTAATTGAAGAGCACGGCGGATGGCATCAATAGTGATCGAGCAGTTTAGGGTTTCAGTCACCATGCCACGAATACAAGGAGCATTCCGTTGAGTGGTGGCCATGGTGGCAGTATACCAGAATCTAGCTAAACAGGCTGGATAGAGGTGAGAAGAAACTCCGGTGATGGATCTCGCCAAGGGGCATCACCTGATGTAGTCGATCAAAACCTCATAGCCAATGTTGGCTTTAGACTTGGAAATAGAGAGAGCGTGTGCTGCATTGCCTCTGGAAAGGAAAATCAGTGCATGGTCAGGTGCATTAGCAGACCTGATCAGGTTGGGGTGAAGGTTGAATAGTGGACCCTGTACAACGTGTTCCTCAATGACCGGAGGAGGGTGTTGTTGTTCCACCGGTTGTTGTTGTTGTTGTTGTTCCTCTGGCTGATTCTCAGCAGGTGGTGATTGGTGTTGTTGTTCTGCCATTGCTGAAATGTTGAAGATGAATGTATGAAATATTTGAAGATTTGGGATTTTTAGAGAGAAGAGTGTGTATTTGAAAGGTAAATCGAGGAGTTAATAACTGAAGGTTATTATGTGGAATTGATCGCCTTATTTAACCTTTCGGATTGGTGAAAAAAGTACAGGAGAGAGAAAATGGAACTGTCATCTGCAGGCGCGTGGGCAGATGTGACAAACTGGCACGTTTTTGAGGGGACACGGACTGTTGACATGACGTTTAATCAGCTTGAACACTCATACCTCCCATTAAGCATTAAATGCAGCAGTTTTCAATTCAATTTGAAGTTAAAAACCATAAGATAAATTTTGTATTAAATACAAAAATTCTTTGTGACATTTAATATGTAATGAATTTAATTTTAAATCATTGGGAGTAAATGAGTTTCAGATTTAAGGTATCATTTAAGTATTGTGAGCTATTTATTATTTCATTTTGAACATTGAATAACCATGATATAAAAGACCTTGTTGTGCTGACTGTTTGACATGTAGGCAGTAAGTGAAAGAATTTGTGACTTACTGGTTTACCCTACATGTTGTAGAGCCAGCACACCAACAGAGTTGCCTTTTATTTTAAAGTTCAAGCATACCCAGCTCAGAGATGAGATAGTTAAAACGTTTCTCATCTAAGGGCTTTGTGAAAAGATCTGCTAACTGCTGGTCTGTTGAAATAAAATGTAGCTCCACATCTCCTTTTTGAACATGATCCCTTATGAAATGATATCGAACGTCAATGTGCTTAGTTCTTGAATGCATCATAGGATTGTTGGTAATAGCAATAGCACTTGTGTTGTCATAGTAGATTGGAGTTTTTGTAACATGAACACCATAGTCTTTCAGCTGGCTTTGCATCTATAGTACTTGAGTAGTACAACTACCAGTAGAAACATATTCTGCCTCAGCAGTAGATGTGGATACAATATTTTGCTTTTTGCTCGTCCAGCTGACTAGCCTACCACCCAGTAACTGGCAACCACCAGTAGTACTTTTTCTGTCTATTTTACACCCTGCAAAGTTAGCATCTGAATATCCAATTAGCTCAAAATATTGGTCTTTGGGATACCAAAGACCACGTTTAGCAGTACCTTTCAGATACCTAAATATCCTTTTTACTGCTAGCAAGTGTGACTCTTTAGGATCAGCTTGATATCTGGCACAGAGACATGTGGCAAACATAATATCTGATCTGCTGGCTGTAAGATAAAGTAGGGATCTAATCATACCTCTATATTCAGTGATATTGACTGGTTCACCATTGAGATCAGCATCTATTTTAATAGATGCTGCCATTAGGGTCCCTATATCTTTTAAACAGGTCAGACCAAATTTTTTTAACATATCTTTGATATATTTATCTTGACTTATAAAAATTCCATCATCAAGTTGTTTAATTTGCAAACCTAAGAAGTATTGCAAATCTCTTTGTAAGCTCATTTCATATGTCTTTGACATAAGTTTTGAAAAATCTTGACAATGTTTCTCATTTTTAGATCCATAAATGATATCATCCACATATATCTGTACCAGCAAGAGATCACCATCTATCTCTTTTGAGAACATAGTGGTATCAATTGTTCCAACTTTAAAACCTATACCAGTGAGATACACATGAAGTGTCTCATACCATGCTCTTGGTGCCTGTTTGAGGCCATAAAGAGCTTTGTCTAGCTTGTAGACATGGTATAGATATTTACTGCTTACAAAACCAGGAGGCTGTTTGACATAAACTTCTTCTTGCAGCTTCCAATTTAGAAATGCAGATTTAACATCCATCTGGAATACCCTAAAGTTCATCTTAGCAGCATATGCTAAGAACAATCTGATAGCTTCCATCCTAGACACTGGAGCATATGTCTCTCCATAATCCAATCCTTCTTCCTGTTTGAAACCCTGAGCTACCAATCTAGCTTTGTATCTGATCACAATCCCATCTTCATCCATCTTATTCTTGAAGACCCACTTGGTACCAATGATCTTCTTAGTTTCATCATCAGGTTTAGGTACCAATGTCCAAACCTTATTCCTATCAAACTGGGAGATCTCTTCTTGCATAGCTCCAGCCCAGCTTGGATCTTTGATTGCTTCATCAGGACATGTAGGTTCAATGGTAGACACAAAGTTTACATGCATACAAAAGTTGCTGGTTGCATGTCTTCTTGTTTTAACACCGCTTGCCAGATTACCAATAACTTGTTCAATTGGATGCTCCTTTGTCCATCTAGTGTTATGGACATGTGAGCTTGTTATGGAACACACGGCATCTTGATCATCAGCTGGCTCAGAAGAATAAGCAGCAGTAGGAGACATCTATTCATTTTGAGTGTAACCAGTACCAGCTTGAGATCCTTCAGAACCAGTAGACCTATGCTCCAGTTGTAAAACTTCAGTAGAGCCAGTAGGTCCACATGGTTTAGACATAGATAGAACATAGTGTTCCATCTCATCATCAGAGAACCCAGCAACATGGATTGGTGAGGGATTTGCTGCTGGTTCTTCTTCATCATCAAGAGCTTGCTGAGTTGGCTCTTCAAACAGTAACTCCTCGTCTTCTTGACTAGAAGATGAAGTAGGGGCAGTTTCATCAAATGTAACATTAATGGATTCTTCAAAACAACCCCTTCTTTTATTGAAAACCTTATATGCCTTTGACATGTTGGAATATCCCAAGAATATACTTTCATCAGCTTTAGCATCAAACTTACCTAGCTGATCCCTATTGTTTAGAATGATACAGGGAGTGCCAAATACATGAAGAAATGAAATTGAGGGTCTTCTGTGATGACCCGAGAATTTCCGACCAAATTTAAACTTAATCTTTATATGTTTCCGACACGATAAGCAAAGTATGTAATGTTGAGTCTCGAAAATTTTGGAACTATGTTCATATGTTCAATTGACCTTCGACCATTTCCGACGTTTCACGAACAACTATTTGTAAATAGATATGTATATATATATATATATATATATATATATATATATATATATATATATATATATATATATATATATATATATATTAATTTGAAATATTATATAAATCAATTATCTGAATTTACTATGTAATATAAAATAAAATATGATATTATAATAGTTATTATTTGAAACATAACAATATATATATATATATATATATATATATATATATATATATATATATATATATATATATATATATATATATAAGTATATTAAAAATAAATATTAAGTGATTGTAATACTCGTTGGACGTTTCGATTACTAGTTAGAGAAGTTTAATTCGAACTTATATGATTTTAAAATAAAAGGTGATCCGAAAATGAGTTATATAAGTTATAGGCTTATTAAAAGTATATTTATGATCTAATTATTTAATTTTAACACTTTTCATATTTTACCCATAAATGAGAGAGACAGTTGATGTAATTTTTTTTTATTAAATTAATGACTGAATTTTATACCATAGTGACTAAAATAAATAAATATAATTAATTTAAAAATATGAGATTTTTCTGAACACTTTTATCTGCCACTGATTAACAACGGACCACGATATAATAATCCGTCTAAATCGTTGGCAGAATATAAATACAACTTGGTTTTATTTTCATTTGCATGTGTCATATAAATATATTATAATATTAAGAATGATTGATTTCATTATTGTGTTAGTATCCATGTGAACATATGATATATACAGGTGCATGCATGAAGGATTTCACTCTTTTGTTTCTTCTTTTTGTGTTTGTCGTAAACCAACTCCAAGGCCATCTATTTGTTACTATATTTGTTTGTTACAGTAAGTCTTGACACTTCATACATAAATATATTAATAACACACATACCTCTCTGTCTGATCTAACCGGTATCCCTTGATTTATGGGATTCATTACCCCTTGATTTATGGAATAGATACATGCATGTCTAATACAACAAATAAGATGTTTGACTTAATAATACAAATAATAATAACACACATGAATGCCTAACATACAGCTATTATATATGAAGATATTTTTATTACAAAACACAGTTATATTTCTTTTCACCTATTGTGGTTGTGATATCTAATTATGTACTGCTGCTCGAGTTACTTCTGTATCCTATTCGAAACACACTACAACCATTATCAAACCCAATGGTGTACTATTGCTTCATTTTTTTTGTTTATTGTACCGACCACTAAAACACCACCACCCTCAACCTTCATCCAAACTACAACCGGTCACGACCACCACCACCCATTGTAAACACCCATCACCACTATGAACAACCATACACCACACTCGAACACACTACTACAACTGCCACCATCATCACGATTTGCCGCTGTCTTTATTTTTTTTTTCAATCACCACCACATGAAACTTACTTGATCACCATCTTCTTTTCTTTTTGGTGAATCAACACACACCACTTGCCTTTAGTTAATTGTTTCTTTGAAATGCATTACCACCGTCACCATACACAACCGGGGGGCTTTTATCCTATTTAACCCCAACAAAACATGAAGATGTTCGACTCCTGTTATTATCAGTTTCAGTTTTTTTTATGCTCGAACCACAAACAACCATCAAACACCCTCACCACAAACCGTCACCTGCAACTTGTCTATGCTACAGCAGCGTCTTTTATTGTTATTTATTTTCCTGTTCGCTGTTACACTATGAAGTAAAGGAGATTGATTGATAGTTACCTTTACACACAAAAAGAAAGTGGAGGGGTCTGTTAGGGGACGGCATTCAGGGATATTATAATCCCTCCTTTATTTAAACCTCCATGATAATTGATGCAAGTAGACTAGTGGATACATTATGGTCGACAACTTTGAACAAGCTTTTGTAATTATAAACTTTAATTTAAAAAAAAAACGAATCCCTTTTACTTATGGGATGTGTTCACGTGGGATTATGACCATCTTTTCTTCTCTTTCGGATTGAAACTAAAAACAGGATAAAGTTCGTAAGTATCATGATAATGACGAAGAATATAATGGATGACTTATGAATGATATCGATGATGAAGATGAAAATGGAGTCACGATGTTCGTTATGATGATAGGCTGTGATAATAAAGAATGAAACCCTTATGATGAATGAAGATGACGAACCAAAACGTGACTAATTGGTTACTCGCTGATAAACAATTTCGGTAATCATCCAGGTGTTGCAGACGCTAGATGGGGTTTTATTTATTGGGTTTGCTAATTGGGTTTTGATAATAAGGCTTGTTTAATTAAATCATGGGCATATCATTTATCTTAGGCTTATTCAATTAAACTTGGGCTACAAAATTTGGTTGGGCCGAAAAGAATAGTTAAATATAATTGGGTTTCGTATTATATATCAGAATGAGAGAAATGGATGAGTGGTTTGGGTGGTAGCGGGTGAGTGAGAGGTCTCAGGTTCGAGTCTGGGCGGAGGCAGTTTTATTGTTTTGATGTTTTTCTTCAAAGGTAGTTTTATTATCATTATTTTATTATTATTATTATTATTATTATTATTATTATTATTATTATTATTATTATTATTATTATTATTATTTTAAATTATTACTATCATCCTAATTATTATTAATATCATAACTAGTATTAGAATAAGAAATTATTAGTATTATGATTAAGATTATTGATATTAGTAATATTATTAGTAGTATCATTATTATAAAAATTAACAATTTTATTAAAACTATCATGTTATATAAAAATAATCATTTCTAGTATTACCATTATTATTAATATTCTTATTAGTATTTTTTTTTTGTTATAATAAATACTAAATTATTTACTTAAAGTACATAAAATAGAAATATTTAAATTAGTTATTAATGAAACATATAATTTATTAAAATAACAATTATATCATTAATAATATATAAATTTGTTCGATTACAATTATATGTGTTAGTATATATATATATAAATGATATAGGTTCGTGAATCCGAGGGCAACCTTGCATTGATCAGTTTCATCTTATGAATATTTTTACTACAAAATATTGTAAAGTGAGTTTCATTTACCTTTTTACCCTTTATATTTTTGGGCTGAGAATACATGCGCAACTTTTATAACTGTTTTACGAAATAGACATAAGTAATCAAAATTACGTTCTATGGTTGAATGATCGAAACTGAATATGCCCCTTTTTAGTCTGGTAATCTAAGAATTAGGGAACAGACACCCTAATTGACGCGAATCCTAAAGATAGATCTATCGGGCCCAACAAGCCCCATCCAAAGTACCGGATGCTTTAGTACTTCGAAATTTATATCATGTCCGAAGGAGGATCCCAGAATGATGGGGATATTCTTATATGCATATTGTGAATGTCGGTTACCAGGTGTTCAATCCATATGAATGATATTTTGTCTCTATGCATGGGACGTGTATTTATGAGATATGAAATTTTGTGGTCTATTAAAATGATGGAAATGATTATTTATGTTAAACTAATGAACTCACCAACCTTTTGGTCGACACTTGAAAGCATGTTTATTCTCAGGTATGAAAGAAATCTTCCGCTGTGCATTTGCTCAATTAGAGATATTACTTGGAGTCATTCATGACATATTTCAAAAAACGTTGCATTCGAGTCGTTGATTTCATCAAGATTATGATTAAGTCAATTATAGTTGAATGTGTTATAAAATGGTATGCATGTTGTCAACTTTCAATGAAATGAAAGTTTGTCTTTTAAAAACGAATGCAATGTTTGTAAAAATGTATCATATAGAGGTCAAGTACCTCGCGATGTAACCAACTATTGTGAATCATTTATAATCGAAATGGACTTCGTCCGGATGGATTGGGACGGGGCACTACAGTTGGTATCAGAGCGGTGGTCTTAGTGAACCAGGTCTGCATTAGTGTGTCTAACTGATAAGTCATTAGGATGCATTAGTAAGTCTGGACTCCGACCGTGTCTGCATGTCAAAAGTTTTGCTTATCATTTCGTGTCGAAAATTTCCTGCTTATCATTCTTAGGGAATCACTTGCTTATCATTCTTAGTCTAGACACGTTTTACTGCATTGACTGCATGAATCGTGTATAAACAAAATTCATATCTTAGCGTATCTGCTACTTTATATCTTAGCGTATCTGTTACTGTAACTTTGCCTGACAACTTCCGTAGATTCCTCCGTAACTTATGGGACTTTAGTATTATATATGCATATGTCAACTATGTATTGCAGGTTACTAATCTACATCCTATAATCTATTTCTTATCGAAAATCCTTCATCTGATCGTACGAGATGAATCCTGCAACCAGTTCGAGTCCCTCAGATTCCAATAGCTATTTCGATAGTTATTCCGACAGCTATTCCGACATAGATGTTCACCTAAGCTCCGAAAACAGCGTCATCGGCATGTATCAACCAATCAGCCATTATCAATTCATCTGATGGGTTCGTAGTCGACTTAATTAATGGAAACGCACAGAAGGTAATCCCTTCCACCAACCGAATTCACCTCTTGACAATGAACCTGGAGCGTTTACCGGCGAACCTGTTCGAAACACCATTTTCAGTCTCATTTCCAGGGTAACTCGACAAGATTATATTCTATCCACAATTCTGAACCTTATTCATCCGCTCGTTCCGACCGACAATCATCCTGGAGTAATAAGTCAACGAACTTCGCGCTCGAATAATCAATTCAGAGAATATGGTGCAAAATGTACCAGCTTCAGCAACATCACCGACACCAACAGTACCATCAATAACAGCACCAGTACCATCAACAATCCATGCTTCAATATCATCGTCTGTACTTTGAGTATGATCTTCATTCTACGTATCGTTCTACCTCATTTATTTTCGTTCGACATGGCGAATATGTAATCTCTAAAGTTTCAGAGATTATTTATTCTAGTTCCAATAATATCATATTAACTCATTAAATCCATGAATACATCTGAAGAAAATATATATGTATATATGTTTTCATAAAGATTGTAATTAAAAATTCTCTTGTACAAACTGTTAATGGTGAAAATATCTTAACGGGTAGGTAATACCCGAGGAATATTTAAATTTCACATTAATAAGTTACATCGTACGTTCTTCGAATCTGTTTCAACAGTCATATACTATCCTACTTACATCCACCGATATACAAATCTGTTCACCACAGAATAACCATATTCATCCAATTTCATATTTGGATTTTGATTTATCAGAATCCAACAAGTGGCATAATGAAGAAAACATTTGACAAAATAAAATTTGTTAGAAACAAACAAATTAACTATGAGAAATTTTGTTAAGAATCCACGCTAACAAAATCCTAGCTAACTGTTCCTAGCTAACTGATTACATTTTGTTTATCGCAAGTTACATTCTCGCAATTTTATTTATCATCATTAAATTTCTGTTATTTACTTTACGCACTTTATTTATCGTTATTTAATTTTCTGTTATTTATTTTACGCACTTTAAATATCGGGACACGTATACAAGGTTTTGGCATATCATATCGACGCATCTATATATATTATTTGGAATCACCATAGACACTCTATATGCAGTAATGATCGAGTTCTCTATACAGGGTTGAGGTTGATTCTACAATAATATATATAGTTTGAGTTGTGATCGAGTCTGAGACATATACGGGTCATGACATGTATTAATTAATTCGAATATTATATATTAAACTATATATGAATGATTGCACTGTCAAGTGTGGACTATCGACTGTGGACTAATAACATTGGACAATTAAAATGAATTAAAATATTGTTTATAACATATGAAACTAAACAATTCTTCAAGTTGCCACTTGATTTCGTCTTAAACATCATTTGTATCTTCACGATTACATTCTGCGTTCAAACCTTTCATGATTCTTGAAAACACCTCAATCGAAAGGATGAACCAACTGCACATTACCTATGGAAGAAAAGATCGATGCATATTGTTATGCACCTGAAAACTCTCAAAAATTGAGTAAACGTTTAACGCGTAGCTGTGCTAATTCCTTTAACGTTATTATTATCGAAAATAACTTTGCAATCTCTTTCCAAATTAGCCAATTTTGTCACAGCTCCAACAAGTCAACTTCAATTTTTCGTTCGAAACAACCTTATTATAACCTTGATATATATACGTGCTCTTTTATTGTTACCAGGGAACCTTTCATATTTTACCATATTATCAGCAGACGTACCAGCAACCTCGTTGCTTCTTGGTTTAAATCTCTCTGATAAATCATTATATTTATTCATTGCAACCCTATCATATACTCATCCACATCTTGTAACGAGAACTGCCATACCAATTACCGGGAATCAGCTATCAGTACTTTGAAAACTCACAGCATATCTACATCAACAGTTATATTTATCCATATAACATTTATCTCTTAGAATTATGATCTTTCATTCTGAAATTTTGAAAAGGCACCCAGCTTACGAATCAATACATTGAACTTTGAAAAAGCTGAATGAAGCAGCAGAAACTGTAGGCAACCGTAAACGACCTTAGTCGTCAGAAGTTTGATGATAAAGAATAATTTGTTGGAAAAGCTCAGAAATGTTGGAACTGGAAAACGGATAGAGTTAACCATGAAGGGGACCAAGGACAAATACAAGGACCATATCCTATATTCAAAGAATTCAGATAATTCTGGATCCGTTGAAATCTTTAGAGAATATCTTGCTCCGAAGTCATGTTAAATTCTTACGAAAAAAAAAAATCTTTCTCCATCAACCATCGAACTTAGAAATTCCAAAATATCATCATCAATATCTTCGATATTTCTGAGGATATTTTCATAAATATTCTCGTCCGAAATTATATACCTCTTCGTGCTTCCTGTGTATCATTATGTTGGAAACATTCAATAGAAAATTTAGTACCGAAAAGTAGATTATGCGAAACTATGAAGAAAGCCGTGGACAAATCATAAAGAATAAGTTTGACTTCAAAGAATCCAAATGATTCAATATCTGCTAAAGTCTTTAGTGAATATCTTGCTCCTTACTCTAAACCCTTGCAGACAATAGTTTATATCATCCTCTGATCTTAGATATTCCGAGATATTATCGTATCTTTCATTATAAATATCCTTCATATTTCTGAAGATATTTTCATAACTATTCTTATCTGAATCATTAATCTATTAGTGCTATCAGTGTTACATCATATAGAAACTGTTAGTTTCTATATTCTGTAAACTTTCGAGTTTAAAATATGAATGTTATTGAAGCAATGTTGGGAACTGATGCATGAGTTAGTATAATATAATGACACTTGATCAACGTGATTATATTACAGTAAGTTATGCTGAGTTTCTAAATGGAACATGATGATTTACAGATTATAACGTCATCATGTGCCATGTTACATAACTCTTTCATTCTGCTTAACTTCTGAACATATCAAGAAAATATATTCTTGATAGTTCTATTCTCAGTGATTCAGGTAATTTGACAAAACAAATCGTGCTACTACCTTTCCTTTCTACCTTGTATATTATGATAATTCGAAACTCCATACCTATGAATTCTGGACCGTTACTTGTGAAAAGTAAACAAAAGCATGAAGCTCCGAAATAGAAAGGGGGTATAAATCGCAGCAAATAAGAGAGCACATTAACTATGGATGATAATAATTATAGTAGACAGAAGCAGGGACATTGAATTATAAGGGAAGTTATAAAACTCAATAACAACACAGAAGTTACAAACCGTGGATATTAATACGAATAACAATATAAAGACACGGTATAATTAAGAATAGTATCCCCCAAGGCAATAGTAGAAGTAAACAGATTTTCTGGTGGAAGATTGAAAAGAAGGATGACAAATACATAGATAGGAAAATATCAAGAATCAGAACTGGATGGAGCATTTCCACAATATTTAAGTAGGAATAGAGGAAGAAAGTATAGGAATGGTGAAAGTAATGGAATGGAAGAAGTTCATTTATAGTGAAAATACCAGACAAAGAAATCAAGGCAGATTTCCGCATTAATTATAGAGATCTTAAGTTCCTTAATCACTGACGAACCAAATCTTATGTAGATAACAAAGATTTTTTTTAGAAATCCCTTGAATTCCGGAATTCAACCAAGACTAGTCAAAAGTTATGATGAAAATTGTCATTTTCATTTCACTATTTAGTGATAGCTTCATTCGTACGCTTCACATAATCGAGTCGTTTTATCTATATTATTCAATAATGATAAAACTCTATTTATCAGCTCATATTCGTCATGAAAACATTTTATTGTTAACCATGACCACCTCACTCAAATTTCGGGACGAAATTTCTTTAACGGGTAGGTACTGTGACGACCCGAGAATTTCCGACCAAATTTAAACTTAATCTTTATATGTTTCTGACACGATAAGCAAAGTATGTAATGTTGAGTCTCGAAAATTTTGGAACTATGTTCATATGTTCAATTGACCTTCGACCATTCCCGACGTTTCACGAACAACTATTTGTAAATAGATATGTATATATATATATATATATATATATATATATATATATATATATATATATATATATATATATATATATATATTAATTTGAAATATTATATAAATCAATTATCTGAATTTACTATGTAATATAAAATAAATTATGATATTATAATAGTTATTATTTAAAACATAACAATATATATACATATAAGTATATATAAGTATATTAAAAATAAATATTAAGTGATTGTAATACTCGTTGGACTTTTCGATTACTAGTTAGAGAAGTTTAATTCGAACTTATATGATTTTAAAATAAAAGGTGATCCGAAAATGAGTTATATAAGTTATAGGCTTATTAAAAGTATATTTATGATCTAATTATTTAATTTTAACACTTTTCATATTTTACCCATAAATGAGAGAGACAGTTGATGTAATTTTTTTTTATTAAATTAATGACTGAATTTTATACCATAGTGACAAAAATAAATAAATAAAATTAATTTAAAAATATGGGATTTTTCTGAACACTTTTATCCGCCACTGATTAACAACGGACCACGATATAATAATCCGTCTAAATCATTGGCAGAATATAAATACAACTTGGTTTTATTTTCATTTGCATGTATCATATAAATATATTATAATATTAAGAATGATTGATTTCATTATTGTGTTAGTATCCATGTGAACATATGATATATACAGGTGCATGCATGAAGGATTTCACTCTTTTGTTTCTTCTTTTTGTGTTTGTCGTAAACCAACTCCAAGGCCATCTAGTTGTTACTATATTTGTTTGTTACAATAAGTCTTGACACTTCATACATAAATATATTAATAACACACATGCCTCTCTGTCGGATCTAACCGGTATCCCTTGATTTATGGGATTCATTACCCCTTGATTTATGGAATAGATACATGCATGTCTAATACAACAAATAAGATGTTTGACTTAATAATACAAATAATAATAACACACATGAATGCCTAACATACAGCTATTATATATGAAGATATTTTTATTACAAAACACAGTTATATTTCTTTTCACCTATTGTGGTTGTGATATCTATTTATGTACTGCTGCTCAAGTTACTTCTGTATCCTATTCGAAACATACTACAACCATTATCAAACCCAATGGTGTACTATTGCTTCATTTTTTTTTTGTTTATTGTACCGACCACCAAAACACCACCACCCTCAACCTTCATCCAAACTATAACCGGTCACGACCACCACCACCCATTGTAAACACCCATCACCACTATGAACAACCATACACCACACTCGAACACACTACTACAACCACCACCATCATCACGATTTACCGCTGTCTTTATTTTTTTTTTTTCAATCACCACCACATGAAACTTACTTGATCACCATCTTCTTTTCTTTTTGGTGAATCAACACACACCACTTGCCTTTAGTTAATTGTTTCTTTGAAATGCATTACCACCGTCACCATACACAACCGGGGGGCTTTTATCCTGTTTAACCCCAACAAAACATGAAGATGTTCAACTCCTGTTATTATCAGTTTCATTTTTTTTTATGCTCGAACCACAAACAACCATCAAACACCCTCACCACAAACCGTCACCTGCAACTTGTCTATGCTACAGTGGCGTCTTTTATTGTTATTTATTTTCCTGTTAGCTGTTACATTACGAAGTAAAGGAGATTGATTGATAGTTGCCTTTACACACAAAAAGAAAGTGGAGGGGTCTGTTAGGGGACGGCATTCAGGGATATTATAATCCCTCCTTTATTTAAACCTCCATGATAATTGATGCAAGTGGACTAGTGGATACATTATGGTCGACAACTTTGAACAAGCTTTTGTAATTATAAACTTTAATTTAAAAAAAAATGAATCCCTTTTACTTATGGGCTGTGTTCACGTGGGATTATGACCATCTTTTCTTCTCTTTCGGATTGAAACTAAAAACGGGATAAAGTTCGTAAGTATCATGATAATGACAAAGAATATAATGGATGACTTATGAACGATATCGATGATGAAGATGAAAATGGAGTCACGATGTTCGTTATGATGATAGGCTGTGATAATAAAGAATGAAACCCTTATGATGAACGAAGATGACGAACCAAAACGTGACTAATTGGTTACTCGCTGATAAACAATTTCGGTAATCATCCAGGTGTTGCAGACGCTAGATGGGGTTTTATTTATTGGGTTTGCTAATTGGGTTTTGATAATAAGGCTTGTTTAATTATATCATGGGCATATCATTTATCTTGGGCTTATTCAATTAAACTTGGGCTACAAAATTTGGTTGGGCCGAAAAGAATAGTTAAATATAATTGGGTTTCGTATTATATCAGAATGAGAGAAATGGATGAGTGGTTTGGGTGGTAGCGGGTGAGCGAGAGGTCTCAGGTTCGAGTCTGGGCGGAGGCAGTTTTATTGTTTTGATGTTTTTCTTCAAAGGTAGTTTTATTATCATTATTTTATTATTATTATTATTATTATTATTATTATTATTATTATTATTATTATTATTATTATTATTATTATTATTATTATTATTATTATTATTTTAAATTATTACTATCATCCTAATTATTATTAATATCATAACTAGTATTAGAATAAGAAATTATTAGTATTATGATTAAGATTATTGATATTAGTAATATTATTAGTAGTATCATTATTATAAAAATTAACAATTTTATTAAAACTATCATGTTATATAAAAATAATCATTTCTAGTATTACCATTATTATTAATATTCTTATTAGTATTTTTTTTTGTTATAATAAATACTAAATTATTTACTTAAAGTACATAAAATAGAAATATTTAAATTAGTTATTAATGAAACATATAATTTATAAAAATAACAATTATATCATTAATAATATATAAATTTGTTCGATTACAATTATATGTGTTAATATATATATATATATATATATATATATATATATATATATAAATGATATAGGTTCGTGAATCCGAGGCCAATCTTGCATTGATCAGTTTCGTCTTATGAATATTTTTACTACAAAATATTGTAAAGTGAGTTTCATTTGCCTTTTTACCCTTTATATTTTTGGGCTGAGAATACATGCGCAACTTTTATAACTGTTTTACGAAATAGACACAAGTAATCAAAATTACGTTCTATGGTTAAATGATCGAAACTGAATATGCCCCTTTTTAGTCTGGTATTCTAAGAATTAGGGAACAGACACCCTAATTGACGCGAATCCTAAATATAGATCTATCGGGCCCAACAAGCTCCATCCAAAGTACCGGATGCTTTAGTACTTCGAAATTTATATCATGTCCGAAGGAAGATCCCGGAATGATGGGGATATTCTTATATGCATATTGTGAATGTCGGTTACCAGGTGTTCAATCCATATGAATGATATTTTGTCTCTATGCATGGGACGTGTATTTATGAGATATGAAATCTTATGGTCTATTAAATTGATGGAAATGATTATTTATGTTAAACTAACGAACTCACAAACCTTTTGGTTGACACTTGAAAGCATGTTTATTCTCAGGTATGAAAGAAATCTTCCGCTATGCATTTGCTCAATTAGAGATATTACTTGGAGTCATTCATGACATATTTCAAAAAACGTTGCATTCGAGTCGTTGATTTCATCAAGATTATGATTAAGTCAATTATAGTTGAATGTGTTATAAAATGGTATGCATGTTGTCAACTTTCAATGAAATGAAAGTTTGTCTTTTAAAAACGAATGCAATGTTTGTAAAAATGTATCATATAGAGGTCAAGTACCTCGCGATGTAACCAACTATTGTGAATCGTTTATAATCGAAATGGACTTCGTCCGGATGGATTGGGACGGGGCACTACAGTTGGTATCAGAGCGGTGGTCTTAGCGAACCAGGTTTGCATTAGTGTGTCTAACTGATAAGTCGTTAGGATGCATTAGTAAGTCTGGACTCCGACCGTGTCTGCATGTCAAAAGTTTTGCTTATCATTTCGTGTCGAAAATTTCCTGCTTATCATTCTTAGGGAATCACTTGCTTATCATTCTTAGTCTAGACACGTTTTACTGCATTGACTGCATGAATAGTGTATAGACAAAATTCATATCTTAGCGTATCTGCTACTTTATATCTTAGCGTATCTGTTACTGTAACTTTGCCTGACAACTTCCGTAGATTCCTCCGTAACTTATGGGACTTTAGTATTATATATGCATATGTAAACTATGTATTGCAGGGTACTAATCTACATCCTATAATCTATTTCTTATCGAAAATCCTTCATCTGATCGTACAAGATGAATCCTGCAACCAGTTCGAGTCCCTCAGATTCCAATAGCTATTCCGATAGTTATTCCGACAACTATTCCGACATAGATGTTCACCTAAGCTCCAAAAATAGCGTCATCGGCATGAATAAACCAGTCAGCCATTATCAATTCATCTGATGGGTTCGTAGTCGACTTAATTAATGGAAACGCGCAGAAGGTAATCCCTTCCACCAACCGAATTCACCTCTTGACAATGAACCTGAAGCGTTTACCGGCGAACCTGTTCGAAACACCATTTTCAGTCTCATTTCCAGGGTAACTCGACAAGATTATATTCTATCCACAATTCTGAACCTTATTCATCCACTCGTTCCGACCGACAATCATCTTGGAGTAATAAATCAACGAACTTCGCGCTCGAATAATCAATTCAGAGAATATGGTGCAAAATGTACCAGCTTCAGCAACATCACCGACACCAACAGTACCATCAATAACAGCACCAGTACCATCAACAATCCATGCTTCAATATCATCGTCTGTACTTTGAGTATGATCTTCGTTCTACGTATCGTTCTACCTCATTTATTTTCGTTCGACATGGCGAATATGTAATCTCTAAAGTTTCAGAGATTATTTATTCTAGTTCCAACCGAAAAGCAAATGAGTTTAATATCATATTAACTCATTAAATCCATGAATACATCTGAAGAAAATATATATGTATATATGTTTTCATAAAGATTGTAATTTAAAATTCTCTTGTACAAACTGTTAATGGTGAAAATATCTTAACGGGTAGGTAATACCCGAGGAATATTTAAATTTCACATTAATAAGTTACATCGTACGTTCTTCGAATCTGTTTCAACAGTCATATACTATCCTACTTACATCCACCGATATACAAATCCGTTCACCACAGAATAACCATATTCATCCAATTTCATATTTGGATTTTGATTTATCAGAATCCAACAAGTGGCATAATGAAGAAAACATTTGACAAAATAAAATTTGTTAGAAACAAACAAATTAACTATGAGAAATTTTGTTAAAAATCCACGCTTACAAAATCCTAGCTAACTGTTCCTAGCTAACTGATTACATTTTGTTTATCGCAAGTTACATTCTCGCAATTTTATTTATCGTCATTAAATTTCTGTTATTTACTTTACGCACTTTATTTATCGTTATTTAATTTTCAGTTATTTATTTTACGCACTTTAAATATCGGGACACGTATACAAGGTTTTGGCATATCATATCGACGCATCTATATATATTATTTGGAATCACCATAGACACTCTAGATGCAGTAATGATCGAGTTCTCTATATAGGGTTGAGGTTGATTCTACAATAATATATATAGTTTGAGTTGTGATCGAGTCTGAGACGTATACGGGTCACGACATTTATTAATTAATTCGAATATTATATATTAAACTATATATGAATGATTGCACTGTCAAGTGTGGACTATCGACTGTGGACTAATAACATTGGACAATTAAAATGAATTAAAATATTGTTTATAACATATGAAACTAAACAATTCTTCAAGTTGCCACTTGATTTCGTCTTAAACATCATTTGTATCTTCACAATTACATTCTGCGTTCAAACCTTTCATGATTCTTGAAAACACCTCAATCGAAAGGATGAACCAACTGCACATTACCTATGGAAGAAAAGATCGATGCATATTGTTATGCACCTGAAAACTCTCGAAAATTGAGTAAACGTTTAACGCGTAGCTGTGCTAATTCCTTTAACGTTATTATTATCGAAAATAACTTTGCAATCTCTTTCCAAATTAGCCAATTTTGTCACAGCTCCAACAAGTCAACTTCGATTTTTCGTTCGAAACAACCTTATTATAACCTTGATATATATACGTGCTCTTTTATTGTTACCGGGGAACCTTTCATATTTTACCATATTACCAGCAAACGTACCAGCAACCTCGTTGCTTCTTGGTTTAAATCTCTCTGATAAATTATTATATTTATTCATTGCAACCCTATCATATACTCATCCACATCTTGTAACGAGAACTGCCATACCAATTACCGGGAATCAGCTATCAGTACTTTGAAAACTCACAGCATATCTACATCAACAGTTATATTTATCCATATAACATTTATCTCTTAGAATTATGATCTTTCATTCTGAAATTTTGAAACGGCACCCAGCTTACGAATCAATACATTGAACTTTGAAAAAGCTGAATGAAGCAGCAGAAACTGTAGGCAACCGTAAACGACCTTAGTCGTCAGAAGTTTGATGATAAAGAATAATTTGTTGGAAAAGCTCAGAAACGTTGGAACTGGAAAACGGATAGAGTTAACCATGAAGGAGACCAAGGACAAATACAAGGACCATATCCTATATTCAAAGAATTCAGATAATTCTGGATCCGTTGAAATCTTTAGAGAATATCTTGCTCCGAAGTCATGTTAAATTCTTACAGAAAAAAAAAATCTTTCTCCATCAACCATCGAACTTAGAAATTCCAAAATATCATCATCAATATCTTCGATATTTCTGAGGATATTTTCATAAATATTCTCGTCTGAAATTATATACCTCTTCGTGCTTCCTGTGTATCATTATGTTGGAAACATTCAATAGAAAATTTAGTACCAAAAAGCAGATTATGCGAAACTATGAAGAAAGCCGTGGACAAATCACAAAGAATAAGTTTGACTTCAAAGAATCCAAATGATTCAATATCTGCTAAAGTCTTTAGTGAATATCTTGCTCCTTACTCTAAACCCTTGCAGACAATAGTTTCTATCATCCTATGATCTTAGATATTCCGAGGTATTATCGTATCTTTCATTATAAATATCCTTCATATTTTTGAAGATATTTTCATAACTATTCTTATCTGAATCATTAATCTATTAGTGCTATCAGTGTTACATCATATAGAAACTGTTAGTTTCTATATTCTGTAAACTTTCGAGTTTAAAATATGAATGTTATTGAAGCAATGTTGGGAACTGATGCATGAGTTAGTATAATATAATGACACTTGATCAACGTGATTATATTACAGTAAGTCATGCTGAGTTTCTAAATGGAACATGATGATTTACAGATTATAACGTCATCATGTGCCATGTTACATAACTCTTTCATTCTGCTTAACTTCTGAACATATCAAGAAAATATATTCTTGATAGTTCTATTCTCAGTGATTCAGGTAATTTGACAAAACAAATCGTGCTACTACCTTTCCTTTCTACCTTGTATATTATGATAATTCGAAACTCCATACCTATGGATCTGGACCGTTACTTGCGAAAAGTAAACAAAAGCATGAAGCTCCGAAGTAGAAAGGGGGTATAAATCGCAGCAAATAAGAGAGCGCATTAACTATGGATGACAATAATTATAGTAGACAGAAGCAGGGACATTGAATTATAAGGGAAGTTATAAAACTCAATAACAACACAGAAGTTACAAACCGTGGATATTAATACGAATAACAATATAAAGACACGGTATAATTAAGAATAGTATCCCCCCAAGGCAATAGTAGAAGTAAACAGATTTTCTGGTGGAAGATTGAAAAGAAGGATGACAGATACATAGATAGGAAAATATCAAGAATCAGAACTGGATGGAGCATTTCCACAATATTTAAGTAGGAATAGAGGAAGAAAGTATAGGAATGGTGAAAGTAATGGAACGGAAGAAGTTCATTTATAGTGAAAATACCAGACAAAGAAATCAAGGCAGATTTCCGCATTAATTATAGAGATCTTAAGTTCCTTAATCACTGACGAACCAAATCTTATGTAGATAACAAAGATTTTTTTTTAGAAATCCCTTGAATTCCGGAATTCAACCAAGACTAGTCAAAAGTTATGATGAAAATTGTCATTTTCATTTCACTATTTAGTGATAGCTTCACTCGTACGCTTCACATAATCGAGTCGTTTTATCTATATTATTCAATAATGATAAAACTCTATTTATCAGCTCATATTCGTCATGAAAACATTTTATTGTTAACCATGACCACCTCACTCAAATTTCGGGACGAAATTTCTTTAACGGGTAGGTACTGTGACGACCCGAGAATTTCCGACCAAATTTAAACTTAATCTTTATATGTTTCCGACACGATAAGCAAAGTATGTAATGTTGAGTCTCGGAAATTTTGGAACTATGTTCATATGTTCAATTGACCTTCGACCATTCCCGACATTTCACGAACAACTATTTGTAAATAGATATGTGTATATATATATATATATATATATATATATATATATATATATATATATATATATATTAATTTGAAATATTATATAAATCAATTATCTGAATTTACTATGTAATATAAAATAAATTATGATATTATAATAGTTATTATTTAAAACATAACAATATATATATATATATATATATATATATATATATATATATATATATATATATATATATATATATATATATAAGTATATATAAGTATATTAAAAATAAATATTAAGTGATTGTAATACTCGTTGGACGTTTCGATTACTAGTTAGAGAAGTTTAATTAGAACTTATATGATTTTAAAATAAAAGGTGATCCGAAAATGAGTTATATAAGTTATAGGCTTATTAAAAGTATATTTATGATTTAATTATTTAATTTTAACACTTTTCATATTTTACCCATAAATGAGAGAGACAGTTGATGTAATTTTTTTTATTAAATTAATGACTGAATTTTATACCATAGTGACTAAAATAAATAAATATAATTAATTTAAAAATATGGGATTTTTCTGAACACTTTTATCCGCCACTGATTAACAACGGACCACGATATAATAATCCGTCTAAATCGTTGGAAGAATATAAATACAACTTGGTTTTATTTTCATTTGCATGTATCATATAAATATATTATAATATTAAGAATGATTGATTTCATTATTGTGTTAGTATCCATGTGAACATATGATATATACAGGTGCATGCATGAAGGATTTCACTCTTTTGTTTCTTCTTTTTGTGTTTGTCGTAAACCAACTCCAAGGCCATCTAGTTGTTAATATATTTGTTTGTTACAGTAAGTCTTGACACTTCATACATAAATATATTAATAACACACATGCCTCTCTGTCTGATCTAACCGGTATCCCTTGATTTATGGGATTCATTACCCCTTGATTTATGGAATAGATACATGCATGTCTAATACAACAAATAAGATGTTTGACTTAATAATACAAATAATAATAACACACATGAATGCCTAACATACAGCTATTATATATGAAGATATTTTTATTACAAAACACAGTTATATTTCTTTTCACCTATTGTGGTTGTGATATCTAATTATGTACTGCTGCTCGAGTTACTTCTATATCCTATTCGAAACACACTACAACCATTATCAAACCCAATGGTGTACTATTGCTTCATTTTTTTTGTTTATTGTACCGACCACCAAAACACCACCACCCTCAACCTTCATCCAAACTACAACCGGTCACGACCACCACCACCCATTGTAAACACCCATCACCACTATGAACAACCATACACCACACTCGAACACACTACTACAACCACCACCATCATCACGATTTGCCGCTGTCTTTATTATTTTTTTTTTCAATCACCACCACATGAAACTTACTTGATCACCATCTTCTTTTCTTTTTGGTGAATCAACACACACCACTTGCCTTTAGTTAATTGTTTCTTTGAAATGCATTACCACCGTCACCATACACAACCGGGGGGCTTTTATCCTGTTTAACCCCACCAAAACATGAAGATGTTCGACTCCTGTTATTATCAGTTTCATTTTTTTTATGCTCGAACCACAAACAACCATCAAACACCTTCACCACAAACCGTCACCTGCAACTTGTCTATGCTACAGCGGCGTCTTTTATTGTTATTTATTTTCCTGTTCGCTGTTACATTACGAAGTAAAGGAGATTGATTGATAGTTGCCTTTACACACAAAAAGAAAGTGGAGGGGTCTGTTAGGGGACGGCATTCAGGGATATTATAATCCCTCATTTATTTAAACCTCCATGATAATTGATGCAAGTGGACTAGTGGATACATTATGGTCGACAACTTTGAACAAGCTTTTGTAATTATAAACTTTAATTTAAAAAAAAACGAATCCCTTTTACTTATGGGCTGTGTTTACGTGGGATTATGACCATCTTTTCTTCTCTTTTGGATTGAAACTAAAAACGGGATAAAGTTCGTAAGTATCATGATAATGACGAAGAATATAATGGATGACTTATGAACAATATCGATGATGAAGATGAAAATGGAGTCACGATGTTCGTTATGATGATAGGCTGTGATAATAAAGAATGAAACCCTTATGATGAACGAAGATGACGAACCAAAATGTGACTAATTGGTTACTCACTGATAAACAATTTCGGTAATCATCCAGGTGTTGCAGAGGCTAGATGGGGTTTTATTTATTGGGTTTGCTAATTGGGTTTTGATAATAAGGCTTGTTTAATTATATCATGGGCATATCATTTATCTTGGGCTTATTCAATTAAACTTGGGCTACAAAATTTGGTTGGGCCGAAAAGAATAGTTAAATATAATTGGGTTTCATATTATATCAGAATGAGAGAAATGGATGAGTGGTTTAGGTGGTAGCGGGTGAGCGAGAGGTCTCAGGTTCGAGTCTGGGCGGAGGCAGTTTTATTGTTTTGATGTTTTTCTTCAAAGGTAGTTTTATTATCATTATTTTATTATTATTATTATTATTATTATTATTATTATTATTATTATTATTATTATTATTTTAAATTATTACTATCATCCTAATTTTTATTAATATCATAACTAGTATTAGAATAAGAAATTATTAGTATTATGATTAAGATTATTGATATTAGTAATATTATTAGTAGTATCATTATTATAAAAATTAACAATTTTATTAAAACTATCATGTTATATAAAAATAATCATTTCTAGTATTACCATTATTATTAATATTCTTATTAGTATTTTTTTTTTGTTATAATAAATACTAAATTATTTACTTAAAGTACATAAAATAGAAATATTTAAATTAGTTATTAATCAAACATATAATTTATTAAAATAACAATTATATCATTAATAATATATAAATTTGTTCGATTACAATTATATGTGTTAATATATATATATATATATATATATATATATATATATATATATATATATATATATATATATATATATATATATATATATATATATAAATGATAAAGGTTCGTGAATCCGAGGCCAACCTTGCATTGATCAGTTTCGTCTTATGAATATTTTTACTACAAAATATTGTAAAGTGAGTTTCATTTGCCTTTTTACCCTTTATATTTTTGGGCTGAAAATACATGCGCAACTTATATAACTGTTTTACGAAATAGACACAAGTAATCAAAATTACGTTCTATGGTTGAATGATCGAAACTGAATATGCCCCTTTTTAGTCTGGTAATCTAAGAATTAGGGAACAGACACCCTAATTGACGCGAATCCTAAAGATAGATCTATCGGGCCCAACAAGCCCCATCCAAAGTACCGGATGCTTTAGTACTTCGAAATTTATATCAAGTCTGACGGAGGATCCCGGAATGATGGGGATATTCTTATATGCATATTGTGAATGTCGGTTACCAGGTGTTCAATCCATATGAATGATATTTTGTCTCTATGCATGGGACGTGTATTTATGAGATATGAAATCTTGTGGTCTATTAAAATGATGGAAATGATTATTTATGTTAAACTAATGAACTCACCAACCTTTTGGTTGACACTTGAAAGCATGTTTATTCTCAGGTATGAAAGAAATCTTCCGCTGTGCATTTGCTCAATTAGAGATATTACTTGGATTCATTCATGACATATTTCAAAAAACATTGCATTCGAGTCGTTGATTTCATCAAGATTATGATTAAGTCAATTATAGTTGAATGTGTTATAAAATGGTATGCATGTTGTCAACTTTCAATGAAATGAAAGTTTGTCTTTTAAAAACGAATGCAATGTTTGTAAAAATGTATCATATAGAGGTCAAGTACCTCGCGATGTAACCAACTATTGTGAATCATTTATAATCGAAATGGACTTTGTCCGGATGGATTGGGACGGGGCACTACAGTTGGTATCAGAGCGGTGGTCTTAGCGAACCAGGTCTGCATTAGTGTGTCTAACTGATAAGTCGTTAGGATGCATTAGTAAGTCTGGACTCCGACCGTGTCTGCATGTCAAAAGTTTTGCTTATCATTTCGTGTCGAAAATTTCCTGCTTATCATTCTTAGGGAATCACTTGCTTATCATTCTTAGTCTAGACACGTTTTACTGCATTGACTGCATGAATAGTGTATAGACAAAATTCATATCTTAGCGTATCTGCTACTTTATATCTTAGCGTATCTGTTACTGTAACTTTGCCTGACAACTTCCGTAGATTCCTCCGTAACTTATGGGACTTTAGTATTATATATGCATATGTAAACTATGTATTGCAGGGTACTAATCTACATCCTATAATCTATTTCTTATCGAAAATCCTTCATCTGATCGTACGAGATGAATCCTGCAACCAGTTCGAGTCCCTCAGATTCCAATAGCTATTCCGATAGTTATTCCGACAGCTATTCCGATATAGATGTTCACCTAAGCTCCGAAAACAGCGTCATCGGCATGAATCAACCAATCAGCCATTATCAATTCATCTGATGGGTTCGTAGTCGACTTAATTAATGGAAACGCGCAGAAGGTAATCCCTTCCACCAACCGAAATCACCTCTTGACAATGAACCTGAAGCGTTTACCGGCGAACCGGTTCGAAACACCATTTTCAGTCTCATTTCCTGGGTAACTCAACAAGATTATATTCTATCCACAATTCTGAACCTTATTCATTCGCTCATTCCGACCGACAATCATCCTGGAGTAATAAGTCAACGAACTTCGCGCTCGAATAATCAATTCAGAGAATATGGTGCAAAATGTACCAGCTTCAGCAACATCACCGACACCAATAGTACCATCAATAACAGCACCAGTACCATCAACAATCCATGCTTCAATATCATCGTCTGTACTTTGAGTATGATCTTCGTTCTACGTATCGTTCTACCTCATTTATTTTCGTTCGACATGGCGAATATGTAATCTCTAAAGTTTCAGAGATTATTTATTCTAGTTCCAACCGAAAAGCAAATGAGTTTAATATCATATTAACTAATTAAATCCATGAATACATCTGAAGAAAATATATATGTATATATGTTTTCATAAAGATTGTAATTAAAAATTCTCTTGTACAAACTGTTAATGGTGAAAATATCTTAACGGGTAGGTAATACCCGAGGAATATTTAAATTTCACATTAATAAGTTACATCGTACGTTCTTCGAATCTGTTTCAACAGTCATATACTATCCTACTTACATCCACCGATATACAAATCCGTTCACCATAGAATAACCATATTCATCCAATTTCATATTTGGATTTTGATTTATCAGAATCCAACAAGTGGCATAATGAAGAAAACATTTGACAAAATAAAATTTGTTAGAAACAAACAAATTAACTATGAGAAATTTTGTTAAGAATCCACGCTAACAAAATCCTAGCTAACTGTTCCTAGCTAGCTGATTACATTTTGTTTATCGCAAGTTACATTCTCGCAATTTTATTTATCGTCATTAAATTTCTGTTATTTACTTTACGCACTTTATTTATCGTTATTTAATTTTCTGTTATTTATTTTACGCACTTTAAATATCGGGACACGTATACAAGGTTTTGGCATATCATATCGACGCATCTATATATATTATTTGGAATCACCATAGACACTCTATATGCAGTAATGATCGAGTTCTCTATACAGGGTTGAGGTTGATTCTACAATAATATATATAGTTTGAGTTGTGATCGAGTCTGAGACGTATACGGGTCATGACATGTATTAATTAATTCGAATATTATATATTAAACTATATATGAATGATTGCACTGTCAAGTGTGGACTATCGACTGTGGACTAATAACATTGGACAATTAAAATGAATTAAAATATTGTTTATAACATATGAAACTAAACAATTCTTCAAGTTGCCACTTGATTTCGTCTTAAACATCATTTGTATCTTCACGATTACATTCTGCGTTCAAACCTTTCATGATTCTTGAAAACACCTCAATCGAAAGGATGAACCAACTGCACATTACCGATGGAAGAAAAGATCGATGCATATTGTTATGCACCTGAAAACTCTCGAAAATTGAGTAAACGTTTAACGCGTAGCTGTGCTAATTCCTTTAACGTTATTATTATCGAAAATAACTTTGCAATCTCTTTCCAAATTAGCCAATTTTGTCACAGCTCCAACAAGTCAACTTCAATTTTTCGTTCGAAACAACCTTATTATAACTTTGATATATATACGTGCTCTTTTATTGTTACCGGGGAACCTTTCATATTTTACCATATTACCAGCAGATGTACCAGCAACCTCGTTGCTTCTTGGTTTAAATCTCTCTGATAAATCATTATATTTATTCATTGCAACCCTATCATATACTCATCCACATCTTGTAACGAGAACTGCCATACCAATTACCGGGAATCAGCTATCAGTACTTTGAAAACTCACAGCATATCTACATCAACAGTTATATTTATCCATATAACATTTATCTCTTAGAATTATGATCTTTCATTCTGAAATTTTAAAAAGGCACCCAGCTTACGAATCAATACATTGAACTTTGAAAAAGCTGAATGAAGCAGCAGAAACTGTAGGCAACCGTAAATGACCTTAGTCGTCAGAAGTTTGATGATAAAGAATAATTTGTTGGAAAAGCTCAGAAATGTTGGAACTGGAAAACGGATAGAGTTAACCATGAAGGAGACCAAGGACAAATACAAGGACCATATCCTATATTCAAAGAATTCAGATAATTCTGGATCCGTTGAAATCTTTAGACAATATCTTGCTCCGAAGTCATGTTAAATTCTTACGGAAAAAAAAAATCTTTCTCCATCAACCATCGAACTTAGAAATTCCAAAATATCATCATCAATATCTTCGATATTTCTGAGGATATTTTCATAAATATTCTCGTCCGAAATTATATACCTCTTCGTGCTTCCTGTGTATCATTATGTTGGAAACATTCAATAGAAAATTTAGTACCGAAAAGCAGATTATGCGAAACTATGAATAAAGCCGTGGACAAATCACAAAGAATAAGTTTGACTTCAAAGAATCCAAATGATTCAATATCTGCTAAAGTCTTTAGTGAATATCTTGCTCCTTACTCTAAACCCTTGCAGACAATAGTTTCTATCATCCTCTGATCTTAGATATTCCGAGGTATTATCGTATCTTTCATTATAAATATCCTTCATATTTTTGAAGATATTTTCATAACTATTCTTATCTGAATCATTAATCTATTAGTGCTATCAGTGTTACATCATATAGAAACTGTTAGTTTCTATATTCTGTAAACTTTCGAGTTTAAAATATGAATGTTATTGAAGCAATGTTGGGAACTGATGCATGAGTTAGTATAATATAATGACACTTGATCAACGTGATTATATTACAGTAAGTCATGCTGAGTTTC
This sequence comes from Rutidosis leptorrhynchoides, assembly GCF_046630445.1. Lineage (NCBI taxonomy): Eukaryota > Viridiplantae > Streptophyta > Magnoliopsida > Asterales > Asteraceae > Rutidosis > Rutidosis leptorrhynchoides. Next base: position 172,967,673 of record NC_092338.1, on the reverse strand, counting down.
TAAATGGAACATGATGATTTACAGATTATAACGTCATCATGTGCCATGTTACATAACTCTTTCATTCTGCTTAACTTCTGAACATATCAAGAAAATATATTCTTGATAGTTCTATTCTCAGTGATTCAGGTAATTTGACAAAACAAATCGTGCTACTACCTTTCCTTTCTACCTTGTATATTATGATAATTCGAAACTCCATACCTATGAATTCTGGACCGTTACTTGCGAAAAGTAAACAAAAGCATGAAGCTCCGAAATAGAAAGGGGGTATAAATCGCAGCAAATAAGAGAGCGCATTAACTATGGATGACAATAATTATAGTAGACAGAAGCAGGGACATTGAATTATAAGGGAAGTTATAAAACTCAATAACAACACAGAAGTTACAAACCGTGGATATTAATACGAATAACAATATAAAGACACGGTATAATTAAGAATAGTATCCCCCCAAGGCAATAGTAGAAGTAAACAGATTTTTTAGTGGAAGATTGAAAAGAAGGATGACAGATACATAGATAGGAAAATATCAAGAATCATAACTGGATGGAGCATTTCCACAATATTTAAGTAGGAATAGAGGAAGAAAGTATAGGAATGGTGAAAGTAATGGAACGGAAGAAGTTCATTTATAGTGAAAATACGAGACAAAGAAATTAAGGCAGATTTCCGCATTAATTATAGAGATCTTAAGTTCCTTAATCACTGACGAACTAAATCTTATGTAGATAACAAAGATTTTTTTTTAGAAATCCCTTGAATTTCGAAATTCAACCAAGACTAGTCAAAAGTTATGATGAAAATTGTCATTTTCATTTCACTATTTAGTGATAGCTTCACTCGTACGCTTCACATAATCGAGTCGTTTTATCTATATTATTCAATAATGATAAAACTCTATTTATCAGCTCATATTCGTCATGAAAACATTTTATTGTTAACCATGACCACCTCACTCAAATTTCGGGACGAAATTTCTTTAACGGGTAGGTACTGTGACGACCCGAGAATTTTTGACCAAATTTAAACTTAATCTTTATATGTTTCCGACACGATAAGCAAAGTATGTAATGTTGTGTCTCGAAAATTTTGGAACTATGTTCATATGTTCAATTGACCTTCGACCATTTCCGACGTTTCACGAACAACTATTTGTAAATAGATATGTATATATATATATTAATTTGAAATATTATATAAATCAATTATCTGAATTTACTATGTAATATAAAATAAATTATGATATTATAATATTTATTATTTAAAACATAACAATATATATATATATATATATATATATATATATATATATATATATATATATATAAGTATATATAAGTATATTAAAAATAAATATTAAGTGATTGTAATACTCGTTGGACGTTTCGATTACTAGTTAGAGAAGTTTAATTCGAACTTATATGATTTTAAAATAAAAGGTGATCCGAAAATGAGTTATATAAGTTATAGGCTTATTAAAAGTATATGTATGATTTAATTATTTAATTTTAACACTTTTCATATTTTACCCATAAATGAGAGAGACAGTTGATGTAAATTTTTTTTATTAAATTAATGACTGAATTTTATACCATAGTGACTAAAATAAATAAATATAATTAATTTAAAAATATGGGATTTTTCTGAACACTTTTATCCGCCACTGATTAACAACGGACCACGATATAATAATCCGTCTAAATCGTTGGCAGAATATAAATACAACTTGGTTTTATTTTCATTTACATGTGTCATATAAATATATTATAATATTAAGAATGATTGATTTCATTATTGTGTTAGTATCCATGTGAACATATGATATATACAGGTGCATGCATGAAGGATTTCACTCTTTTGTTTCTTCTTTTTGTGTTTGTCGTAAACCAACTCCAAGGCCATCTAGTTATTACTATATTTGTTTGTTACAGTAAGTCTTGACACTTCATACATAAATATATTAATAACACACATGCCTCTCTGTCTGATCTAACCGGTATCCCTTGATTTATGGGATTCATTACCCCTTGATTTATGGAATAGATACATGCATGTCTAATACAACAAATAAGATGTTTGACTTAATAATACAAATAATAATAACACACATGAATGCCTAACATACAGCTATTATATATGAAGATATTTTTATTACAAAACACAGTTATATTTCTTTTCACCTATTGTGGTTGTGATATCTAATTATGTACTGCTGCTCGAGTTACTTCTGTATCCTATTCGAAACACACTACAACCATTATCAAACCCAATGGTGTACTATTGCTTCATTTTTTTATGTTTATTGTACCGACCACCAAAACACCACCACCCTCAACCTTCATCCAAACTACAACCGGTCACGACCACCACCACCCATTGTAAACACCCATCACCACTATGAACAACCATACACCACACTCGAACACACTACTACAACCACCACCATCATCACGATTTGCCGCTGTCTTTAATTTTTTTTTTGTTTTCAATCACCACCACATGAAACTTACTTGATCACCATCTTCTTTTCTTTTTGGTGAATCAACACACACCACTTGCCTTTAGTTAATTGTTTCTTTGAAATGCATTACCACCGTCACCATACACAACTGGGGGGCTTTTATCCTGTTTAACCCCAACAAAACATGAAGATGTTCTACTCCTGTTATTATCAGTTTCATTTTTTTTTTGCTCGAACCACAAACAACCATCAAACACCCTCACCACAAACCGTCACCTGCAACTTGTCTATGCTACAGCGGCGTCTTTTATTGTAATTTATTTTCCTGTTCGCTGTTACATTACGAAGTAAAGGAGATTGATTGATAGTTGCCTTTACACACAAAAAGAAAGTGGAGGGGTCTGTTAGGGGACGGCATTCAGGGATATTATAATCCCTCATTTATTTAAACCTCCATGATAATTGATGCAAGTGGACTAGTGGATACATTATGGTCGACAACTTTGAACAAGCTTTTGTAATTATAAACTTTAATTTAAAAAAAATGAATCCCTTTTACTTATGGGCTGTGTTCACGTGGGATTATGACCATCTTTTCTTCTCTTTCGGATTGAAACTAAAAATGGGATAAAGTTCATAAGTATCATGATAATGACGAAGAATATAATGGATGACTTATGAACGATATCGATGATGAAGATGAAAATGGAGTCACGATGTTCGTTATGATGATAGGCTGTGATAATAAAGAATGAAACCCTTATGATGAACGAAGATGACGAACCAAAACGTGACTAATTGGTTACTCGCTGATAAACAATTTCGGTAATCATCCAGGTGTTGCAGACGCTAGATGGGGTTTTATTTATTGGGTTTGCTAATTGGGTTTTGATAATAAGGCTTGTTTAATTATATCATGGGCATATCATTTATCTTGGGCTTATTCAATTAAACTTGGGCTACAAAATTTGGTTGGGCCGAAAAGAATAGTTAAATATAATTGGGTTTCGTATTATATCAGAATGAGAGAAATGGATGAGTGGTTTGGGTGGTAGCGGGTGAGCGAGAGGTCTCAGGTTCGAGTCTGGGCGGAGGCAGTTTTATTGTTTTGATGTTTTTCTTCAAAGGTAGTTTTATTATCATTATTTTATTATTATTATTATTATTATTATTATTATTATTATTATTATTATTATTATTATTATTATTATTATTATTATTATTATTATTATTATTATTATTATTATTATTATTTTAAATTATTACTATCATCCTAATTATTATTAATACCATAACTAGTATTAGAATAAGAAATTATTAGTATTATGATTAAGATTATTGATATTAGTAATATTATTAGTAGTATCATTATTATAAAAATTAACAATTTTATTAAAACTATCATGTTATATAAAAATAATCATTTCTAGTATTACCATTATTATTAATATTCTTATTAGTATTTTTTTTTTTTGTTATAATAAATACTAAATTATTTACTTAAAGTACATAAAATAGAAATATTTAAATTAGTTATTAATGAAACATATAATTTATTAAAATAACAATTATATCATTAATAATATATAAATTTGTTCAATTACAATTATATGTGTTAATATATATATATATATATATATATATATATATATATATATATATATATATAAATGATATAGGTTCGTGAATCCGAGGCCAACCTTGCATTGATCAGTTTCGTCTTATGAATATTTTTACTACAAAATATTGTAAAGTGAGTTTCATTTGCCTTTTTACCCTTTATATTTTTGGGCTGAGAATACATGCGCAACTTTTATAACTGTTTTACGAAATAGACACAAGTAATCAAAATTACGTTCTATGGTTGAATGATCGAAACTGAATATGCCCCTTTTTAGTCTGGTAATCTAAGAATTAGGGAACAGACACCCTAATTGACGCGAATCCTAAAGATAGATCTATCGGGCCCAACAAGCCCCATCCAAAGAACCGGATGCTTTAGTACTTCGAAATTTATATCATGTCCGAAGGAGGATCCCGGAATGATGGGGATATTCTTATATGCATATTGTGAATGTCGGTTACCAGGTGTTCAATCCATATGAATGATATTTTGTCTCTATGCATGGGACGTGTATTTATGAGATATGAAATCTTGTGGTCTATTAAAATGATGGAAATGATTATTTATGTTAAACTAATGAACTCATCAACCTTTTGGTTGACACTTGAAAGCATGTTTATTCTCAGGTATGAAAGAAATCTTCCGCTGTGCATTTGCTCAATTAGAGATATTACTTGGAGTCATTCATGACATATTTCAAAAAACGTTGCATTCGAGTTGTTGATTTCATCAAGATTATGATTAAGTCAATTATAGTTGAATGTGTTATAAAATGGTATGCATGTTGTCAACTTTCAATGAAATGAAAGTTTGTCTTTTAAAAACGAATGCAATGTTTGTAAAAATGTATCATATAGAGGTCAAGTACCTCGCGATGTAACCAACTATTGTGAATCGTTTATAATCGAAATGGACTTTGTCCGGATGGATTGGGACGGGGCACTACATCTTCTGCCTTTGAGAACTTCATAAGCAGTTTTCTGATGTCTTTTCACTATTAAAGATCTATTCTGGGTAAAACATGCAGTGTTCACAGCTTCTGCCCAATATAAATTTTTCAGCCCAGACTCAGCCAACATAGCTCTTGCTGCTTCAATGAGAGTTCTGTTTCTTCTTTCTGCAACACCATTCTGTTGAGGTGTTCTCACAGCAGAAAAGTTCTGTGAAATACCTTTGTCAGCACAAAATTCTTCCAATGTTGCATTTCTGAATTCTATACCATGATCACTTCTAAGCTGCTTCACCAGTTGCCCATTCAGTAATTCCATTCTTTTGATAAAATTGGTAATTTCATCAGCAGCTTCACTCTTTTGCTTCAAAAAGAACACCCAAGTGTATCTGGAATATTCATCAACAATCACCAGTGTATACTTCTTCCCACTACAGCCGGCTATATTAACAGGACCAAAAAGATCCATATGAAGAAGGTGAAATGGTTTCTCAACAGATGAAATCTGCTTTGATTTGAATGAGGCATGGTGATGCTTCTCTTTTTCACATCCAGGACATAATATGTCCTTCACATAAGACATTGTGGGTAGCCCAGACACTAAACTTTTACTAGATAACTTATTAATATCTTTAAAGTTGAGATGTGAGAGTCTCTTATGCCATAACCACTTGAGGTTGTCTGCTGTCTTTGAATAAAAACAAGTATCAGTTGTTGTGACTGCTGTGTTCATGTCAATTTGATACATGTTCTCATGTCTTTTTGCTGTCAGCAGTGGCTTTCCTGTCTTATCAAAAAAAGTGCCAACCTTCCTTCTGAACTGGGCTATCTTACTTTTGCTTGTCAGTTGGCTTATGCTGAGTAGATTATGTTTAAGCCCAACGACATATGCTACATTTGAAAATGTGACATTCCCATTTGTTAAAGTACCAAAACCCTCTGTGTAACCCAACGAATTATCTCCATATGATACAACTGGACCATCCTTTTGTTGATAGTCCATCAGCAGAGACTTACATCCGGTCATATGTCTCGAACAACCACTATCGAGATACCAGATTTGCTTGTTTTGAATGCCCTGCACAGTAGCTAAGAGATTAGTTCTTTTTGGGAACCCATCCAAGGATGGGTTCTGGAAGGGTCATCTTTGATGATCTCTTCCTGTCTGCTGGTTTGCTTGAAGAGGCAGCAGCAGATGGGGTTAGGGTTAGAGTACACCAGTTGGCTAAGTGAAACTTGCTGCCACATTTGTAGCATTTTCTCACATTTTGGTATCGGTGACTGGTCATACACTGAGTAAATGGGTGCAGTAAGATCAGGTCTACTTTCAGATATGGCAGCTATGAGCTGGTTAAGCTTGACAGTCATTATCTCAGTGATAGATGACCCAGCACTTGATTCCACAATTTGGTTCACTTTAGCTTTTCCCTTAAGGGCAGCTTTCCTTTTAGAACCAGTACCATAATCATGGTATACTGCTTTGCCTTTGTTTAACGAGTCAGTGTGGGAAGTTACTGACCTGTCAGCTGATGCTGGTCGATTCTTGTGAATCTTGATTGCTGCTTTTGACTTGCCAGTATTGCGTTTTGCTGGCTTGTCAGTAGCTACTGGTTGACCAGTATAATTTTCATCAGCTGGGTCAGCATTGATGGAATTAGAACACGAAGGGGAATCAATTGATTTTAACTTTTTTTTGATTGTTTTCAGTGATTTCCCTTTTAATGCGTCTTTCCTTTGGAGTCATATAGTAAATGCTTGAGGGATCTGTAGTTTCATCAATGGCTTTTACTTCATCCTCCAAAATTTCTTTCATGGACGGTGGTGGGGTCTCAGTAGGTCTGACAAACTTATTTGTTAAGACCTTTTTACCCTTAACTATCTTGGCAAAGGTATTTGGCAAGACAGCTTCAGGATCCGTTTCAAGAATGGGGTCCATGTAAGTAACTTCTGCGAGAGCAGCAGTAGCAGCATAGTCACCAGCAAAGAAAGCTTCAACTTGGGCAGGCACCTGCTCATTTACACACTTAGTTGTGTGTTGAGCAGATGTACACCATGAAGCAACAACCTTCTTGAGGTCGTTTAGCTGGTTCTTAACATCTGCTGCCTCAACGTGAAGAGACTTTGAAGCAAAATTTTGTTTTTCAAGTTTTGAAATTTCATCCTTCAAGATCTTAATTTCATCAGTTTTTCTTTTAAGTTTATCATTTAAATATTTGTTATCATTTTTCAAAACTTCTTCACGTTTACTGCCTCTACATAAATTAACTCTTAGGTAGTCAAACATTTCAGCCTTTTCATCATCAGTATAAGTTCAAAAATTATCAACCTTATACAGCATTTCAGATTTTTATTGAGGTGAATCCTTTTTCTGATCAGCTTCCCTCATATCAGCCAAAAACATACTACCATTATCATCCTCATCAGACTCCTCGACCTTCTTGGCCATCAAACACAGCTTTTTACCAGAAGCATAACCAGCATGATCATCATCATCAGTATCACTGTCAGAAGATGAAGAAGAGCTGGTTTCATCCCAATCATGATGCTCAGCAACTAGAACATTTTCTGGCTTCTTTCCCTTCTTATCAGCCTTTGCACTTTCCTTCATATGAGCCTTCATGGCTTTGTACTTGTTCTAGTACTTATCAGCTTTTGAAAAGGAGTTAGCATGTGATGTTGAAGGTTTCCTGGACATGCATTCAGCAGCAAAATGTCCAACCTTCCCATAATTGTAACACTCAGATTTAGGACCCTTGACTGATTTGCTGATATACCTAGCACTTGATTTCTTACTCCCTTTGTATGGCTTGCTGGTTCTATTACGATTGAACCTTTTGAACTGCCTAGCCAGTAAAGCTATACCTTCAGCAAACCCTTCCACATCATCTTCATCATCACTGCTTTCTTCAGACCCAGTACCACTATCCACCTCATCTTCAGCTGACTCATCTTCTGCCATCAACTTTTGAACCAGTAAAGCTTTTTGAGCTTTCTTTTTAGCAGCAGCAATAAGAGCAGTATCATCAGTTTTTGAGGATTTTGAGGTGGTGGGGGCAGACTTAAAGTTTTCCTTTAAATTCAGTTCAAGTTTAGCTTCTGCCTTCTCATGGTTCCAAAGTGTACCATAAAGTGTGACGACCCGGAAATTTTCGATCAAATTTAAACTTAATCTTTACATGATTCCGACACGATAAGCAAAGTCTGTAATATTGAGTCTCGAAAACTTTGGAACTATGTTCATAGGTTCAATTACCCTTAGACCGATCTCGACGATTCATGAACCTCTAATGTATATATAAATGATTATATATGTAAATAGTTATATATAATAAATTAAATATGTTACTGAACTATTATAAGATAACTTGATATAACCAAAACTGGATATTTTAATATATAGAGTATTTTGATTATAAATGATTTCGAATATGATTTGTCAACGATTAAAATGTATACCTTGAATCATTTGTTTCAAAAGAAATAATTAATATATTTAGCTAAGTAACAAAACTCAATTATAGTAGAATATATATGATTGCATTACATAATTGATGATATACGTATATTTTAATATATTAAAATTTGTACAATTAATATGATTATTTTTTTTTAATATTTAAATACAAATATATATATAATTGATATATAATTATACAAATACAGAGATATATACATATAAATAGATATATACAGATATATATATATATATATATATATATATATATATATATATATATATATATATATATATATATATATATGAGTATTATACAGATATATATATATATATTAGGCATCTGTATTATTAATTATTATTATTATTATTATTATTATTATTATTAATAATATATTTATTAATTATATAATGCAACAAAATCGTACCAAATCGTTAGCCATAGCTATCTTACTATAAGGAAATTTGTTTATGTCTCCTGGATTGATAGACATTATGAATCAATCGTACTGAGTTGTTGGGATTTCACATCGACTTCTATTTTTTTTACATATATTGAATCCAATTTAAAAACACTGGTTTTGTCAACATATTTAACTAATATATACTTGATATACATATTTATGCAAGTAAAAGAAACCACCATCTAGTGATGCTACAGATTTTGAAAAGAATCCCATGTTACAGTTCTATAGATATTTCATCTCATTCTGTCACTCATATATAATACATATAAATAGATTAACATATCATCAAAACTTTTGATCGCTTACATTCATCATATCTCTCTTCTTCCTCTTAGTTTCAGTCGATCAAGATCACAAACCATCATGACCACCATCAATCACCTCTATCCGCCAACTACATCACATCTCTTTATCCCTCTTACTTCGACAACCCACAAACCATCGTCAAACACCCAGAATCCATCAAAGAACAAACATCAACACAAACCCATCACTATCATCATCATCTTGCTTGTTCAATCTCGAAAACCACTCCCGATCACCACCTTGTGTTTATGTCTTTCGTTTGGATCTTGAACCCAAAACTACCACGATCCTCCATCTCTCTATATCTCCGTCTCTCCTAATCTTGATCATTAACACCACCACCTCCAACTCAATGTAATCGAGCATAATTAGTATTGTTTAGTTTCTTTGAACGAAACCCACAACCACCACCTAAATCACCAAGTCACCATTATTATTGCTTACTTCCGTTTTATGTAGAAGAAACCCAAGAACCACCATTCGATTGCAACCCATATTGACACCAGAAAAACAATCGTCATCACCATATTTGTTCTTCCTCTCTTTCTTTCGCTATTCTGCAACTCACACGCACCCAAACAAGTTATTGCTATTCATTTTTTTTTTTTAATTTTCTTCTTCGTTCACAAAACCATCCTTAAAGCAAAACCTGCAAACTGCTTAACTTCTATATAACGATAAAGAGGATAGACCATTAAAGTTGATATGTTGCGATTATGGTGATTCAACTTCATGTTTTTTTTCTATTCTCTATTTTGACTTATAAATACCCACTTAACGATTAAGAGTGCTGCTTTTTTTTTGTTGTGGGCCGGAGACAACCACTTGTGGTTAAAAAGATAGTAGTATTCCTAATAAAGTGCCGGTAATTTGTCTGTTTGATTTTGATAGTGGAAGATGATGAGATGATGACGGCGTAATGATGCGATAACTATAATAATCGTTGATGTCTTCTTCCTGTTTAGATTTTTTTTCCTGACGACAAGACACACACAAAAACTGAACTGTTTAGTCGAATGTATCTTGGGCTTTAACAAGGGGAATGTTGGGCTGTGAATCCAACTCATGTTCTCTCTTCTTTTGGGTTGAACGAATGCCCAATAAGTGATAAAGACGAGTTGATGGTGATGATGCTTAATAATGTTTATGACGTGATTATGAGGATATAGGTGATAACACGATTAAGTTAAAAAAAAATGATACATAAAATAATGAAAACGATGATGATGGGTACGGGTATGATTATGGTTATGATTAAGATAAAATGAGATTAGGATGTTAAGATGATGCATGGTGTCGATGATGATAATAAATAATGATGATGACTTGGATTGGTGTCGTGATAATGATAATCACAATTATGATTATGATATGATTATGATTATGTTATGGTTATAACTATGATCATGATTATGAAAATGATAAATATGGTAATTAGTTTCGATATTATGATGATGATGATGGTCATGGGATAATGATGAAGATATGATAACTAAGGTTCGATGATGGCGGTTATGATCAATGAAAATGGAAGATCTTCATGGTATAAAACTTAAAAACATTAAACTTATTAATATTACAATTATTATTATCTCTATTATTATTATTATTATCATAATTATTATTATTATTAATACTTTCAAATATAATTATTACTATTATTATTATCATTATTATTATAATTATTATTTTTACAAACAAAAGATTTTTATAATATATATATATATATATATATATATATATATATATATATATATATATATATATATATATATATATATATATTACATATTACATATATCATAAGTATATTAATATTAGATTTTTAATATATTAACTAATATAATATTATTTATATTAATATAACATTTATTAAACATATAAGTATTATAACATTAATTAATTTATATATCAAATAAGTGTTATGACATATTATAAGTATTAAAATAATTATATATAAGGATATTAACCTTAATATATTACAAAATATATAAACTTAGTGGTTAATATTATATTGTATTAATAAATATACAAATGATATAGGTTCGTGAATCCGAGACCAACCCTGCATTGTTCAGTTCTGTCGTATGCATATTTTTACTACAAAATATAGTATGGTGAGTTTCATTTGCTCCCTTTTTAATTGCTTTTGCAATATATATTTTTGGGCTGAGAATACATGCGTTGCTTTTATAAATGCTTTACGAAATAGAGACAAGTGATTAAAAATAATATTCTGCGGATTGATGTGCTAGGTAATTTAGTTACATGTTATAAGAGCATGTGAGCGCGAATCCTAAAGATAGATCTATCCGGCTTAACACCCCCATCCTGTAGGTTGCACTAGACATAAGAGCTAGTGGGCGGATGTTTAGTACTTCGAGGATTATTTATACACTTGCGAGTGTACATATCCATCTTTGCGAAGATGACTTATTATATTATTGTTAAGGTTGGTTACTGAGGCCTCAACATAAGCAGAATGGTTTTATACACTTGCAAGTGTACATATATTTATAAACGGAAATCTTGTGGTCGATTAATATATTGAAATGATTTTTATGATAAACCTATGAACTCACCAACCTTTTGGTTGACATTTGAAAGTATGTTTATTCTCAGGCATGAAAGAAATCTTCCGCTGAGCATTTACTCATATTAGAGATATTACTTGGAGTCATTCATGACATATTTCAAAAGACGTTGCATTCGAGTCGTCGAGTTCATCAAGATTATTATTAAGTCAATTATAGTTGGATATATTATGAAATGGTATGCATGCCGTCAACTTTCGATGTAATGAAAGTTTGTCTTTTAAAAACGAATGAAATGTTTGTAAAATGTATCATATAGAGGTCAAGTACCTCGCGATGTAATCAACTATTGTGAATCGTTTGTAATCTATATGGACTTCGTCCAGATGAATTAGGACGGGTCGTTTCATAAAGAGAGGACATGTTAAAGTTCTTTAAGGTCTGGGTGGTTCTTAAGGGGTCAGTGACAGGTTTCCATTTAGTAGGCAGTGAGTCAATGAATTTGTTTACTTGTTCAAAATCAGTATATGTGATTTTTAAAGTAAGCAGGTCAGCAACTAAGGAGTTAAACCTAATGAAGGTTTGCTTAAGGGTCTCATTCTTATAGGCAAAGAACATTTCATACTCTCTTTTCAAAGCAATAATCTTGTTCTGCCTAACCTCATCCATGCCTTCATAAGTAACATCTAGATAGTCTAACATAAGCTTAGCATTCATCTTTCTCTTAATCAGTTTGAACAGGTGGTTAGGTAAAGTTATAGCTAACATAGTTCTGATCTTAGGGTCAAGTCCAACACGACGTTTGTCCTCAGCATCCCATTTGGCTGGAGTGAGAACAACCTCTCTGCCAGGAATGGCAGGAGTGTCAGCAGTGGCTGAAATGCTATCAATAGTTTCAGTTGGGACAAATGGACCATCTGTGGCAATACCAGGCATAAGTGGGTCAATAGACTCCAGGTGAAGCATGAACCTTGCCTTTCAAGTTTCATACTCATCTTAATCGAATTTGGGTGGTCTATTGGATGAGCCATTTTCAAGGTAAGCTGTATTTGAGTATGTAACCATGAGAGAATTCAGATCCAAGATATTAAATTATCAAGACTGACGCTCTGATACCAGTTGTTGGTCCCTTGATTAACAACAGGAGTATTGTAGAGGGGGTGAATACAATTTCTTTTAGTTAATTAACCAATTAAACACAGTTTAGTATTCAAGCATGTAATGTAAATAGAGTCAAAGGTAATTTTTCAACTGTTATTCTTTATTAATTAAATCACAAAGAATTACAACTATCCTTGGCGGAATGATAGTTGGTTCATACAGATTTACCTATGTATAGCTTTGAGGATAAACTTAAAGCTATTACACGTTTTGGACTCTAAATAAATAAACCCACACCACTAGTTGTTACAATAGTGGATACAACAATTTATAGTAGTCCTATTAACCGTGTAATGGTTCTATTGTCCACTGGTACATAGGATGTCTGTACTTCTGGGGACAACTGTATCAGAGAGCGTGCTCTCCTCTTTCCTCTTTGGTAGCTATTTGCAGGAACACCCCAATTTGGTTTGGCACCACTATTCGTTTAAACAAATAGAATATTGTGTTCCCTAGGCATTGACAAAGTATAGCACATGTATGCACATGCGTTAAACTTGTGCATTCCCACGTGGTCTTGTAAGGTCACATGTCAGCCGCCAGCGCGTGTCCTTTCCCGTTCAACTTTGTCTTTGACTTCTGTTGAATAGTACAATTGATGTAGACTACTCGAGAAACCACCATGCTTATAATGGAGCATGGATGTCTTGTGTTATATGTTGCTTACCAGGTTTACTGGTTCTTCTTATGCTGAGTCACTTGATATTCTTGAATTAAAGGGTACTCATCCTGTGCTGATTCGAAGAATACACTCTACCTTGTACTGGTAGACAAGGCAGCATACTGAACACTTGACACAGCAATATTTGATGTCTATACATAAACAAACTAGTGCTGGCTGCACTATTTTTGTGCAAATAAATTACAGTTTTGTCATAATTAAATCCTTAATTATTTTGGGGACTCAACAAAAGAAGATTTGTCCGTAAAGATTCAGAGTCAGGAGCAAGGTATTCGTTAATGACTTCAGCAAATACTGAATCATTTGGATTCTTTGAAGGCATGCTTAGTCTTTGTGATTTGTCCACAGCCTCCTTCATGGTTTGCTCAATTCATTTTTAGTACCAAATTTTCTCTTTTTCTGAGCTTTGCCAACACGCTATTCTTTATCATCAAACTTTTGACTGTTAAGGTCATTTACAGTTTTTGCTGCTTCATCAGCTCTTTTCCAAAATTCGGAGAACTAGCTCGCAGTTTGGGCGTTTTTCAGAAACTTCACATTCGAAGTGTGTAAGTCTAGGAGATAGACGTTATATGTACATATATAACTGTTGGCGTAGAATTGCTGGGAAATTCGACAATAATGATTGAAGCTTTTTGGTATGACAATTAACGTTACAAGATGCAGATGAGTACATGATAGAATTTCAATGAATATAATGATTTTTCGGAAAAATCAAAGATCAACAAAATTTTTGGTAAGTTTCATGCTAATGTGGTGGGGCATAAATGGTTCCCCGGTAACGATGACGAAAAGAGGAAATGTATATATCATAGTTATAATAAGGCTTATTCGGATGAAAAGTCGAAGTTGATTTGCTGAATCAGAATCGAAGAATGTAACATATTAATTTTGAATTTATATATCTTTCGGGTATTACCTACCCGTTAAAAGTTTCACAAGTAATATTTTATACCATAGAATTTTATTACAGTCTTTATGAAAATATATGTATGTACATTTTCTTCAGATGTAATACAGATTTAATGAGTTAATATCATATTAAGCTCATTTGATTTTTTGGCTGGATTAGAAATGAATAATCTCTAAAACATTAAAGATTTCATAATCTTCGCGGAGTATTTCACTAATGTAATCAATACTTCATTATTCAGTTTTATTGATATTTCCTCAGTGAATCATGTTGGTGTTCATGGAATTCTTGTGAATTTCGCAAGGTACGAATGATGTTTTCTAGAAAGTTTCGAGTACATCGAAAATGAAAGTTTACAATTAAACATGTATTTGAATAATACCCTTGGTTTATTATGAAAAGGAATTCATTGAATTTGAACAGGGATTGTAGTTAACAATGGTTATGTCATTAATGAAGGATGTAAATCATTGCATATTAGTAATATAAACTAACCGAGTAGTACCTACCAGTTAAGATTCACACGTAATAGCTTAGTACGAAAAGATTTATTTTGATTTCAAAATTCATATATATAAAATATACGTATAATTTCTTCAGGGGAAATGAGTTAATACTTCATTACTCGTTGATACAACATACGCGTTGTTGATTTGTGATGATGTTGGTGATTATGGAATTGGCGGAACTTGTAGTACTACAGGTTTTTCCGGTGTTGGTGATACTGACGGTACTGTTGATGCTGCTGGTAAAACAAGTCTAGCTTGTAAATCGTGCACCATTCCGGTCAGGGTTTCTACTCTTCCTTCTATCGTTTCGGTCTACTCTTCTGATTTACGGTTACGGCTGGAATAGATAATCTCTAAGACTTTAGAGATTACATAATCACCGCAGAATATTTCTCCAATGAAGTTATGAATCAATACTTCATTGGTTATTGTTGTTGGTACTCCTTGGTATCTATGGTGAGTATGACGTTGATGCTCGAGGTACAGGTTGTGATGTTGAGGTGTGGGTTGCGGATGTTGTTGGTGGTGGTAATGGTACTGTTGGTGTTGTTGTCAGTAGTACTGTTGATGCCGGTGATGCTGCTGGTGCTTGTAACCTTTGCACCATATTCTCCAAAGCCACTAACCGAGCGTGAAGCTCGTTGACTTCTTCTATTACACCAGGATGATTGTTGGTTCGGACGAGCGGATGAATAAGGTCTAGAATTTGAGATAATATATAATCGTGATGAGACACTCTAGAAATGAGAGAGAAAATGGTGTTTTGGACAGGTTCGCCGGTAAGTGCTTCAGGTTCTTCGCCAAGAGGGCAATGTGGTGGATGGAAGGGATCGCCTTCTTCTTGTCTCCAATGATTAAGTAATCTACGAAACCATCCCCAATTCATCCAGAATAGATGATGGCTAATTGGTTGATCCATTCCGGTCACACTGCTTTCGGAGCTTGAGTGAAACTCCATATCGGAATCCGATGAACTTGAACTAGTTGAAGGATCCATCTCGTACAGAGTAGGGAAAAGATTTTTGGAATGAAATAGATTATAGGACTAATTTGGTATTCCTCAATACATAGTTTACATATGTATTTATAATACCAGAATCCCATAAGTTATGGAGGATTTTACGGAAGATGTCAGGCAAAGTTTACTGTAATAGATATGCCAAGATATGAATTTTGTCTATACACTATCTATGCAATCAATGCAGTAAGACGCGTTTAGACTTAAGATGATAGACAGGTAATTTCTGATAAGAAATGATAAGCAAAAATCGGTAAAAACAAATACGGTCATAGTCCAGACTCACTAATGTATCCTAACAATTACCAGTTAAACATACTAATGCAAATTCTGGTTCCCTATGACCTCAAGCTCTGATACCAACTGTGACGATCCATCCAAATCCATTTGGACGAATACATCATTCATCAATTTCACAGTGAGGTACTGACCTCTACATGATACGTTTTGTAAAAATTGCATTCTTTTGAAAAGGCACACCATAATTGAATATCAAATTCCAAGGTTTTTGACGTTTGATGATTTCTACATATAGACAATCACCGTAATTAATAGTTTACAATACTAGATCCGTTGATAATGCAGTCAAAATAAGATACATGGTGAAGATTTTGTGAATGCAACGTTTTCTCGAATAAAGCATGTATGACTCCATGCACATAGCTTGTATCACATATAAGCAAACAGTGGAAGACTTCTAGGAACCTGAGAATAAACATGCTTTCAAGTGTCAACACAAAGGTTGGTGAGTTCATAGTTTTAATGTTGCGCATAATCCGTATATAAAGGTGGATCACAAGATTTCAGTTGTTTTATCCAGAAACGTTTATCAAAATATTCTACAAGATTGAGCACCCTGGTAACTAAACTTTAACGTTATAATAAGTACCCCTGTTTTAACATACATGCAACCAACATGTACAATACACGCAATCCAACGTGTACTAAACTCAAATAGTATACGTCTGTTTTATAGTTCAGGCTAGGGTTTCTATACCTGGAACAGACGGGGATGTCAAGCCCTATGGATCCATATACAACTATTCGCACCCACCAGTTCTTATAATCGGCAGTTACTAGTTACCAAAGCTAAGGGATTTTCGGATCAAACTCTGTGTAGAATTTAGTATGTACTTGTATCCATTGCGTTTAAAATAAAGTGCATGTATTCTCAGCCTAAAAATATAGATTGCAAAAGCAATTAAAAAGGGAGCATATGAAACTCACCTTAGCAGCACATAAGGTCATTCACCGAAATGTGACCGAAACTCGAAATGCAAAATAACCGTAGATCTCAACCTAGAGAACATATGTTGGTCAATACATGTCTAATAAGCTAGGTCGGGTTATAGTGTATCACAAATCCTAATGCTCGAGACCGACATGCAAAGGTTAACAAAAGTCATCTCAAAAGTCAACCTGACCCAATATGATCTTTAAATCTATACATGTTTATTAACATAGTATAAGTCTTGATAATTGAACGAATTTATAGTTTATCAAACTCAAAATATTATTTATTTCAGGAGCTATATTATATTTGAATTATCATGGCAATCGAACATGATTTTCATATAGTTTTTTCAATACTTGAAAAATCAGATTATAGTGTTTATAAAGCTTTAAAACATGATAAGACAGTCAACTTTGACAATTGTTCAACAAGACGATACGTGACTTATATAGAAATTCATTTACTCGATTAGTAATATTTGAAAATCTAATATATCAATCTTATAAACAAGTTGTTTAAATATCAATTGCAGATTTAAAAGAAATTTCAATTAATGTTAATTATAATTCAGTTGACCATAACTTTTAATCCGTTCCTCGAAAACACACGATTTCTAAATGAAAAGTTATTAATTTTTCGACAGCTTTCCAACGACATGCATATCATATACCTTTTATCAATAACATATGTATCAAATTCATGATTCATCATAAACTATCTAATGATAAAATTAAAGCATACAAGCATGCATAAACATATATACTCGAGCACTAGACATGGATACACTATTAATAAAAGATAAGATATAAATGCTTACGTATCAATATTAGGATTCAATATTGCAGAAAAGTACGTAGACGCAACGGAGATGATAAACACTAGGTTGTCCTCACGATCATATCCCCGAACATTACCCATAACCTCCATAACTATAACCCATAATTTCCTTAGCTTTTATCCCGTTCGAAAACTATTTTTGAAATAACTCAGACAACACACCGTCGTAATATTTTATGTATAATAATACTAATAACATACATATACTACTAATAATAATAACATTAATAATAACATTAATCTTAATAATAATAATAATAATAATAATAATAATAATAATGTAAATAGTTATATAACAGAGGGAGTAAGATATAGAATATGTGTGTGTGTATGTCGAGCAAACTGGCCAATTTATAGAATGTTTCTGAATCCTGACTGTCATGCAATCGCATGGCTTCTCAGTGCAATTCCCATGCGATCGCATGGGATGCCCTGACAGCTCACAATCTTTTGTTGTTTTGCTTGTCAACATAATTAAATAAATATATAATATATATAATTTATATTAATTAATTATATATTATATTATATTCTCGTGCCTAGTTAACTTGTAATTTTGTTTCCGATGTCTTGTACGTTTACGTTCGACTTATGTCCCAGTTCCGATTTTTCGAACGTCCTTTCGTACGCTTATAAAACTTGTACTTTACGTTTCGTGATTCGTACCTTTGTCAAAATATAGACTTAAATTATCAATAAGCTATATTACTCGCAGTGTCACTTTAACGTTCGAGTGTTTTGGTCATTTGCTTCTTAAAAACATCGTCTCATTATCTATTAAAGTATATCAAAACGTTTTATATCTAAATTACTATTATATATTATCACATTGTAAAATAAAAATATTAATTTGTACACCTCAAATATAAACGAAATATTTATTTAACCATAAACGAGTGTTATTAACAAACACAAAAGTATTTTTGAATCTACATATACAATATATATAAACACTTTTTATATACACGTTAATTCAAATACAGTCAAAAAAGAAAGCTTTCTTTAATAAAAGTGGATCTCTCAACAAAGACTTATCACAATACTTACGGGATTTATAATTGTTAACATATCTACTAATCTAATCATTGGTATTATCTTCTAATTCCGTAGATGAATATATTAAGCATATATTGAGACACATACGTTTAATGTAAAATATTATACATTTAATACTTTGTAAACGTTTTCAAGTTATACGGAGTACATTTTTTTATTATGGTCCCATTAATACAATACATTTTCAACTCTGTTTTAATCACAACATAACATCATAATTATACGTTTAACAATCTATCATGACCCTTGGTACACAAATTACACTTTACAAAATCATTTGTAATAATGACCCGATCACAAGAAATACGGGTTAATACACAATAACCCAACCCAATACCAAGAGCATAATTCCGGGGACTACCAAATCCCCAATCCGCGTCTAAAACTCCAAAAGCTACCCCATCGAGCCCAGGCGCTCCTACGCGTCTAGTCTAACGACTAGCTAACTTCACATACACAATACCTGTAAAAAGGTAAACAACGAGAGGGGTAAGCTTAACGCTTAGTGAATGCAATAATTATACATATACATATATAATCTACTTACTTGCAATCACTTACACATCACCGCATACAAGCTAGCAATTCAACAACTATGCAAACATCATGCATAAACCAATATCCGCAATTCACAATAAGCTAGCAACACCAATAGCATATAGTTCACAATTTAATATGCTAATACAATATTCACACAACCATGTTTAACCAATCATACTAGGGAACGGTACTCGTAAAAGACCATCGGAGTTCATAACATCTATTAGTGTTACTTAATCACCGCGTAATCACTAATCCCCCGGGTGATGTCTTGAACACCGCGACTAACTCACCCCCATGACAATGTGGCGTCTTGAACACCGCGACGATTCCACATGTCAATCAAAACAATGAGTGGTGTCTTGAACACCACGACAATTCCACTCCCATAACAATGTGGTGTCTTGAACACCACGACAATTCCACATGTCAATCAAAACAATGGGTGGTGTCTTAAACACTGTGACAATACCACTCGTTACGTAGAATGTGGTGTCTTAAACACCACGACAATACAACATTCATACTACACAAATAAATATATTATATACGTACATGCATAATTATTCCACTCACCTTGGAATACCCGCATAAGTCATGTACAACATGATCTTCGTCCTCAAATTCGAGCAAGTAACCACCTATATCACACATAGGTACAATATACACATAAATAGCCATTCTCTAAAAGTGAACTCGACACAAACATCCCTTAGCCGAGAGATCACACCTTGCTCACCAAAACCCGCACATTTAATCACCTAATGGACACAAACCAATTACCACTTCGGGCGGTAATTCAAACCTAGGTCTTAACACTAAATTACTACTTAGGTAGTAATCATTTCAAATGCCAAATACACCAAAACCCCAACACGTGCAATATTGACCCATATTGCATTTGACCGCGTTTGACTTTTTGTTAAAATGTCATTTTAACCCAAAAACACTTCCCATGATTACTTTCATTCAAAAACGCCATTTAACACTTAACAAAAGTATTTAACATCCATTTAATCCAAATTAGTGTCATCATCAATTTTGACCCAATTCAAATTACCCATTTTGACCAAAGTCATAAAAACGCCCAAACTAACCAATAATCACTAACACAAGTGAAAATGGCCCTAATACACCAATTAAATCAAATCACAAGTGTTAAACACTTAACTTACCCAATTTGACACATAAACCCTAATTTTGACCCATTTCAAAATTAGTCAACCAAATACACTCAAATGTGTTTCAATACTTCCATAATCACTAAACTAAGTGATTACACCCAAAATCAAAGCCTAATCACGGCCAAAACGTCAATCAACCCAAAACCCGCCAAGTATCAAAAATAACTAGTTTCCATAAACCCACTTCATCATCTAAATGGGTTTTACAACCAAAAAGCTCAAAACCCTAACTTGAATATCAAATCATAAAGATGAATTTCAGAGTTAGAACTTACTAACACTACCACAACGTAGCCGTGAACGAGGAGAACAACTTTAATACTTGAGGTTTGACCCGAAACACCCTTCTTCTTCTCCAAATGGAGCTCTCTCTCTCTAAACTCTCTCCTCTCTCTATAGGGTTGAAGATGAGAGTGTTTGGTGTGTGAATGAGGATAAGATTGAGATTGGATCAGTTTTAGTGGCTCAAAACCGACCCTCAAGTGAAAAGGCTCAAATATCCCTCAAAAACCCCAAATTTAAGGTTAAATTCATAACCTGTTAGCACCAAATATTACGGCCGTAATCCACAAAATGGCGGCCGTAATCCCCAATATTATGGCCGTAATCCTCAATGTTATAGCCGTAACTTGGCTGTTTTCAGAAACATGTCTTCCTGCTCAAAAGTTGCGGCCGTAAGGCCATAAATTGCGGCCGTAAGTTTTGGTTTTCAGGCCCTTTTTCGTTTTATGACTAGATTAAACAAACGTAGCTAAAGTCAAACACAATAAAGATTGAATACGCACCTTTGGACTTCGTACGTCGACCAAAACAACATGCCAAAGGAAAAACGGGGTGTTACAACATGCCACGAAACTTGATTTGGAAGACCCTTAAGGGCAGAAGTATCTCGAGTAGGTATATTAATGTTATTAGAGATATGTATGAAGGGGCGAAGTCTTGTGTTCGAACACCGGTGGGAAATACTGAAGTTTTCCCAATAGAAGTAGGCCTGCACCAGGGATCGGCCCTTAGCCCTTTCCTTTTCGCTTTGATCATTGATGAACTTTCTCGAGGGATACAAGAATGCATCCCTTGGTGCCTGATTTTTGCCGATGATATTGTGCTCGTTTCGGATTCTAAGGAGGAGCTTAATAGAAGGCTGGAGCAATGGAGGGTGGCCTTAGAAAGTAACGGTCTATACATTAGTAGACAAAAGACAGAATATCTTAGTTGCGATTTTGATAGGAATGTTGATGAACAAAGTGATGGAGTGAACATCTGTATTGGAGACCAGATCTTGCATCCACAAACTTCGTTTAGATACCTGGGCTCGGTGCTACACAAATCGGGGAGGATAGATGAAGACGTGTCGCACCGAATTAAGGTAGGGTGGGTGAAGTGGAGAGCAGCGACTGGAGTCTTATGCGACAAGAAGATCCCCCTTAAGCTGAAAGGGAAATTCTTCAAGGTGGCAATTAGACCTGCCATGTTATACGGATCAGAGTGTTGGCCTATGACGAAAGCACAAGAGAGGAGGATGGAGGTGGCAGAGATGAGGATGCTTAGGTGGACATGTGGTAAAACCATGTTAGATATGATTCCTAATAGTGTTTTTAGGGAGAACCTGAAAGTTAGAAGCATCATCGACAAGCTTAGAGAAGAACGACTTCGATGGTTTGGGCATGTGAGAAGACGACCTCCTACTGCCCCTGTTAGGAGGGTCGAGACACTTACGGTTGACGGCGTAAGAAGAAGGGGTAGACCTACGCGTAGGTGGGAAGATAGGATAAAGCTAGACTTGAAGGAGCTCTTATTGACCGAGGACATGACCTCTGATAGGGTTGCGTGGAGGACTAGAATTAGAATAGACGAGTAGGTTTTTTGGTTTTGTTTGTGTGTTTGTGGTTTTGTGGGTCTGTGTGGGTATCTTCTTTCACTCTGCTCTTTGCTCTTTGCTGGGTTTTTTTTTTTTTTTTTTTTTTTTTTTTTTTTTTTTTTTTTTTTTTTTTTTTTTCTAGACCCATGCATCGATGGTGTAAGTTTGGACATGTGGGTTTCTATGTGTATGTATGGATGTTCGTGTTTGTATGTATGTATTTAACTTTGTTCGCAAGTTTATGTTTGGTTGTTTGTATGTTCGCTTGTTTTGCTTTTCTGCTTGTCTTTGATTGTATTTATGTATTTATGTATGTTTGTATTTATGTATGGTTGTATGTTTATATGTATGTATAGTTATATGTTTGGTTGTATGTATATTCGTATGTTTGTATGTATATCCGTATGTTGGTATGTATATTCGTATGTTTGTATGTTTTATATCTATGTATGCGTATGTTGGTTTTCCCGTATGTATGCTTGTTGGGTAGATACTGTTTTATGTATGTTTGTATGTTAATTCTTATAGAATGGCTTGCTATGTTGTGTTTTTATCTGTATGTGGACATATATGTTTATTTCTCACTTAATGCAGCTTTACTTTATTCGTCCTGTGCTCCGCAGTACACTCTAAGGTACGTTTTTCTTTTTTCTTTTTTACGGCGCTGTTTCGGGAGCCATCAGCAAGCGTCTAATTATTGGCGACTTGACTGTCGCTTAGAGCCTAAATCGAATTCCAGGCAACATTTTAAAACCCATGGAAATTCGTTCCACCATTTTCATGGCGTTGGCATTTTTTTTTTTTTTTTTTTTTTTTTTTTTTTTTTTTTTTTTTTTTTTGGCCGGAGGTCCGTTGCAAGCAATCTCTTTATCCGTCGAACATAGAGAGGGAGGACTTTCCCTACCCTTGTGAGTGTTTCACTCGGGGTGGTGAAATGACTTCTCTTTGTCCTAGGGTAGAGGTAGGATTGTCTACGTCTCACCTCCCCCATACCCTACAAGTGTGGGATTGGGTATTGTTGTTGTGTTGTTGTTGTATATATATATATATATATATATATATATACATACATATATATTCATATCCATTTATATATTCGTTTGTGAATCGTCGAGCATAGTCAAAAGGGTAATTGAATATATGAACATAGTTCCAAAATTTTTGAGACTCAACATTACAGACTTTGCTTATCGTGTTGGAATCATATAAAGATTAAGTTTAATTTTGGTCAAAAATTTTCGGGTCGTCACAAGTTTAAATACGGGTGCGTGAATTACCTAAACGAAATATTTCAAAAACGTAAATTAACGGGTGAGGTTATAATTAAATAACGGACTTTAAATAAAATAAACGAAAAGTAAACAGAAAAAGGCGGGTCATTACATTACCTACTCCTTAAAAGAAATTTCGTCCCGAAATTTAAGTAGATGTAGTGGTCGTTGTTTCTTCCTCGGGATCTTGCGTTGCCAACTCTACGAATAAGTGAGGATACTTTCTTTGCATTTGATCTTGTCTTTCCCAAGTAAACTCGGGTCCCCTTTTGGCATTCCAACGAACTTTGACAATCGAGATTTTGCTTTGTTTTAGCTTTTTGACGGAGTGGTCTACAATTTCAACCGGTTCTTCCACAAAATGAAGTTTGTCATCAATAGTAAGCTCCTCGAGAGGGATAACAAGTTCGGGTTCGGCAAAACACTTCTTCAAATTTGATACATGGAAAGTAGGATGAACGGAGCTCAATTGAGGCGGAAGATCTAATTGGTAAGCAACGGTTCCAATACGTTCCAAGATTTCTAAAGGACCAATGTATCGCGGATTTAGTTTCCCACGTTTCCCAAAACGGATTACACCTTTCCAAGGTGCGACTTTTAACATTACACGATCACCCACTTGGAACTCGAGATCCTTATGTCTAATGTCGGTATAGCTCTTTTGACGACTACGGGCCGTCCGAAGCCTATCTCGGATTTGAATGATCTTCTCAGTTGTTTCATGAATGAGTTCGGGTCCGGTGATTTGTTTGTCGCCTACTTCGTCCCAACAAAGAGGTGAACGACATTTTCAACCATATAATGCTTCGAATGGTGCGGCGTTAATACTCGTGTGATAACTATTGTTGTAGGAGAATTCGGCGAGAGGCAAGTGCTTGTCCCAAGCTTTTTCGAAATCGATAACGCAAGCTCGTAGCATGTCTTTCAAGGTTTGAATTGTGCGTTCACTTTTTTCGTCGGTTTGCGGATGGTATGAGGTGCTCATGTCTAATCGTGTTCCTAACGCTTCTTGTAAAGTACGCCAAAATCTAGAAACAAAACTGCCATCTCGGTCGGAAATAATCGATAATGATACACCGTGACGGGTTATGATCTCTTTAATGTAAAGTTGTGCAAGTTTCTCCATTTTGTCGGTTTCCTTCATGGCAAGGAAGTGGGCGGATTTGGTGAGACGGTCTACAATAACCCAAATAGTATCATAACCGCTCGCCGTTCTTGGTAGTTTTATGATAAAATCCATCGTTATTCTTTCCCACTTCCATTGTGGGATTTCGGGTTGTTGAAGTAGCCCGGACGGCCTTTGATGTTCGGCTTTGACTTTGGAGCAAGTTAGGCACTTTCCAACATAAGTAGCAACGTCCCTTTTAATGTTCGGCCACTAATATTGTTCCTTGAGGTCGTGGTACATCTTATTGGCACTGGGGTGAATCAAATACCTTGACTTATGGGCTTCGTCTATAATAAGGCTTCGAAAGTCCCCATAACTAGGCACCCAAATTATCCCGGCGAAATATCGGAGTCCGGTCTCCTTAACTTCGAATCGTAAGGCGAGGACGTTCAAGCGTTCGAGAGATATGTTTTCATCCTTGAGAGCCTCGTCTTGGACTACGCGAATTTGGTTATTGAGATTGGTGTGGATGGTGATGTTTAAAGCTCCAACACGAAGAGGCACCGCTCTTTCTTTTCGACTTAAGGCATCGGCTACTACATTTGCCTTTCCCGGATGGTAACGAAGCTCACAATCGTAATCGTTCAAAGTTTCAATCCACCGTCGTTGTCTCATGTTTAGTTGTTTTTTTATCGAAGATGTGTTGGAGGCTTTTGTAATCGGTAAAGATGGTACTTTTGGTCCCATAAAGATAGTGTCTCCACATTTTGAGTGCAAAGACAACGGCTTCGAGTTCGAGATCATGTGTCGTGTAGTTCCTTTCGTGGATTTTCAATTTTCGGGAGGCATAAGCAATAACCTTCTTTTGTTGCATCAATACGCACCCAAAACCATGTTTCGAGGCATCGCAATATACAACAAAATCATCATTGCCTTCGGGAAGCGACAAGATAGGGGCGGTGGTTAACTTTTTCTTCAAGATTTGAAACGCGGATTCTTGCTCGGTTGACCAAATGAAATTCCTTCCCTTGTGAGTTAACGCGGTTAGAGGACGTGCAACCAAAGAGAAATTTTCGATGAATCTACGATAGTACCCGGTGAGGCCTAAGAATTGACGAATGTGAGTAGGAGTCGTAGGGGTTTCCCATTTACTAATGGCTTCAATTTTTGCGGGATCGACCTTAATGCCTTGATCGCTTACGACATGCCCAAGAAATTGAACTTCCTTCAACCAAAATTCACACTTGGAGAATTTGGCATAGAGTCATTCTTGTCTCAATAGTTCAAGCACGAGTCGGAGGTGTTGTTCGTGTTCTTCTTCGCTCTTAGAGTAGACCAAGATATCATCGATGAAAACAATGACGAACTTGACGAGATACGGTTTGCACACGCGGTTCATAAGGTCTATGAACACCTCCGGTGCATTAGTTAGACCAAATGGCATTACAAGAAATTCGTAACTACCATAGCGAGTTCGGAAAGAGGTTTTGGAGACATCTTCCCCCCTTAACCCTTAGTTGATGATAACCCGAGCGGAGATCGATTTTTGAATATACACAAGATCCTTGTAGTTGATCAAAGAGATCGTCGATGCGCGGAAGAGGATACCGGTTTTTAACCGTCAATTTGTTTAGTTCACGATAATCGATACACATTCGTAGGGATCCATCTTTCTTCTTAACGAATAAAATCGGAGCACCCCATGGTGAATGGCTAAGTTGGATAAAACCACGGTCAAGTATTTCTTGGATTTGACTTTGCAATTCTTACATTTTGGATGGAGTAAGTCTCTACGGTGCACGTGCTACGGGTGCGTCTCCTGGAATAAGATCGATTTGGAATTCTACCGGTCGATGAGGTGGAAGACCCGGCAATTCATCGGGAAATACATCGGAAAAGTCACTAACAATTGGCACATCATCGATATGCTTATCATCGGTCTCGACTTTCTTAACGTGGGCTAGAATCGCAAAACAACCTTTACGAAGGTATTTTTCAACTTTAAGGCACGAGACGAGGTTGAGTCCGGTGCAACTCTTATCACCATAGACAATCAAGGGTTCACCATTCTCGATAGGAATTTGAATTGCTTTGAGATCACAAAGGATGTGATATTTCATTTTGGCTAACCAATCCATACCAATTATTACATCGAAGCTCCCTAGTTCTATAGGTATCAAGTCAATTTCAAACTCTTTACCCATTAAGTTTAACGAACACCCCCGATAAAATTTGTCGGCACTCAATAGTTTCCCGTTGGCCACTTCAATGGTGTAAGTAATATATAGTGGGAGTGGTGGAGTGCTAAAAGAATGAGTCAAATTCTTGGTTACAAAACTCTTATCGGCACCTGAATCGAATAAGCAAGAGGCATAAGAATTGTTGTGAAAAAACGTACCCGTGACTAGTTCATTGTCATCTCGGGCTTCCTCGGTGTTGATGTTGAAAGCTCGGCCGCGTGCATTGGGGTTAGCTTTCTTCTTTAGGCATGCATTTCTATAATGATCCGGTTGGCCACATTCAAAACAAACACCCGGTTTTGGTGCATTGGTCCCCTTTTGAGCGACGGGAGCGGTATTTCTACAATCGTTGGCCACATGGCCACTTCTCTGACATTTGTTGCAAAATGGCTTGCCACATTCACCATAATGATGTTTGTGGCACTTGTTGCAAAATGGTTTATTCCCGACATAACTTTTCTTGTCGTCGGAGGTGAAAGGCTTCTTGGCGGGGTTGTTGTTGTAGTTGCTTGATTTGGGGGTTTCCCATTTTCTTTTGTTTCCACCCGACTTATCCTCGGCTTTGGGTACCGACACTTCAATTTCGTCCACCGTTTCTATCAATTGGCGAGCCATCTTTAAAGCTTCTTGTAGGTTAGCGGGTTTGGATGACATTACCCCGTGTTTGATGCTCTTAGGGAGGCCATCCATGTAAAGTTCAACCCGTAGAGGCTCGGGATTTACAAGGTTTGGACACATTAGAGCTAGCTTGGCAAACCGTTGATTATAAGCGTTGAGGTTGTTTCTGACCGCTTTCAAACTTCTTAGCTCGCTTTCAAGCCTTCGGGTCTCTTCGCGTGAAAAGTATTCGGTGATCATCTTTTCTTTTAAATCGGACCAAGAGAGAGCGTGGGCTTCATCGGTACCCACCGATTGTACATACGTATTCCACCATGTGAGAGCGATACCGGTGAAAGTGTGGGTGGAATATTTGACCTTGTCTTGGTCCCGACAACTGCTTATGCTAAAAACGGATTTCGTTTGCTCAAACCATCGAGTAAGAGCAACCGGTCCTCCGGTCCCATCGAAAGTGTGAGGTTTGCTCCCCATGAAAGCTTTGTAGGAGCATCCCTCGTTTGAATTATCGGCTCCATTGTTGTTGTTGTGGTGGTTGTTATTGTTGTTGGAAGAGTGATCGGCCATGACCGCATCTACGGCGGTGGCTATCACTCATTGAAGAGCTTTTTCGGGAGTTTCATTGTGTGGAACTCGGCGAGGAGGCATTGTTCCTTCAAGACACAAGAATATCGTTGATTAGTATTCTCAATAATACTAATCGTGATATAGAACAAAGATAGATAGAAAATTTTCCTTGACCCGCCCTAAATTCTTTATGACATAATTTCGGAACGTCCATATGAGTCATCGTAATATAATCCCGGCAATTATATTGAAATGTCCCGTTCATATTGATTATAAATGTTCCATATTAATTGATTTCGTCGCGAGGTTTTGACCTCTATATGCAGTAATGTTGGAGTTAGCTATACAGGGTTGAGGTTGATTCCAAAAATATATATACGTTGAGTTGTGATCTAGCATGAGACGTGTATACACTGGGTCGTGGATTGATTCAAGATAATATATATCGATTTATTTCTGTACATCTAACTATGGACAACTAGTTGTAGGTTACTAACGAGGACAGCTGACTTAATAAACTTAAAACATCAAAATGTATTAAAAATGTTGTAAATATATTTTGAACATACTTTGATATATATGTACATATTTGTTATAGGTTCGTGAATCGACCAGTGGCTAAGTCTTACTTCCCGACGAAGTAAAAATCTGCGAAAGTGAGTTATAGTCCCACTTTTAAAATCTAATATTTTGAGATGAGAATACATGCAGTTTTATAAATGTTTTACGAAATAAACACAAGTAAATGAAACTACATTATATGGGTGAATGATCGAAGCCGAATATGCCCCTTTTGCTTGGTAGCCTAAGAATTAGTAAACCGATCTACTAATTGACGCGAATCCTAAAGATAGATCTATTGGGCCTAACGAACCCCATCCAAAGTACCGGATGCTTTAGTACTTCGAATTTGTTTTTATCATGTCCGAAGGATTTCCCGGAATGATAGGGGATATTCTTATATGCATCTTGTTAATGTCGGTTACCAGGTGTTCACCATATGAATGATTTTTATCTCTATGTATGAGATGTATTGAAATATGAAATCCTGTGGTCTATTATTATGATTTGATACTATATAGGTTAAACCTATAACTCACCAACATTTTTTGTTGACGTTTTAAGCATGTTTATTCTCAGGTGATTATTAAGAGCTTCCGCTGTTGCATACTAAAATAAGGACAAGATTTGGAGTCCATGCTTGTATGATATTATGTAAAAACTGCATTCAAGAAACTTATTTTTGATGTAATATATTCTTATTGTAAACCATTATGTAATGGTCGTGTGTAAACGGTATATTTTAGATTATCATTATTTGATAATCTACGTAATGCTTTTTAAACCTTTATAGATAAAATAAAGGTTGTGATTATTTTAAAAATGAATGCAGTCTTTGAAAAACGTCTCATATAGAGGTCAAAACCTCGCAACGAGATCAATTAATATGGAACGTTTATAATCAATATGAACGGGACATTTCATATATTACCCTAATTCATATGTGCATTCGACATTACCTCATAAGGTCAAGATGGCATGTCAGTCAAATTAAACAACGTGCATTCAAGATCATAAATGCACATTGATGATTCGGGAATTAAATACACACATATAATACGCCAATGTGCTCTGATACCATCTGTAGTGACCCGACAAAATCGTCATTGACGGCGCCATCTACTTAGATCCCGTTACATGGTCATAAGTCTTTAAAACAACGTGAGATTAAGATGAAATAGGTGTTAGATACGAATAGAAGAGTTTAAGTATAAATGCACAAGTAGTCAAGCAAGTCCTACTTGAAGTCTATATGTCGGTTGTAGTCTAGACTCACCAATGTACCCTACGACTCAGGATTCACACTAATGAACTCTAAATCCCTACAACCAATGCTCTGATACCAACTGTAGCGACCCGACAAAATCGTCATTGACGGCACCGTCTACTTAGGTCCCGTTACGTGGTCATAAGTCTTTAAAACAATGTTTGACCAAAATATGTTGCATTCATTTCAAATGTAAAGATGTTTCAAAGTTTACAAAGTAGTAGAACGACTAAACATGTTACAACATTTTAAGTACAATTGAAACCTATGCGACACAATTTAAGTGAAGTCAAAAGACGCTCCATGTATGCATGTATACTCGACATCCAAGCAAGTATCAAAATAATGTGCGCAAGCATGTATCATCTAGCGTTCAAGGACCTGAGAAAACATATAGAAAACTGTCAACGAAAAACGTTGGTGAAATCATAGGGTATTAGTAAATGTTGTTTTTGAACCACAAGATTTATTATAGTTGATTATCCAAATCGTTTGCATTCCAAAGATGTTATACGTTTGTGGAGCACCCAATTATCAAGACTTAACTGTTTTGTACCCTGTTACGTAGTGTTAGAACAAACACTATACTCGAAAATATATTTCATCCGCTAACGGTAGCGAACCGTCCGAATGAGGGCTCGTCAAGCCCATGTGATCACATAACATAAGTTCACGTTTACACCCTGCAAGTGTAACTAATGATAATTGAATTGAGGCTTTTCATTCTAACTCTCACGTGGAATGTTTGTTTTCGTACTTATGTTCAAAGTATAAAGTATGATACGTATATGTTTCTCATCCCATAGTTTAAAGAGTAAAAGTTGTTGAAAAGGTGGGACTATGATCTCACCTTGATTGCACGAATGTAATTGTACTTCACAAGTAAACGTGGGCAAGAACGTATGCTAGTGTTGACCTAAACAATAGGTTTTATCAATATCGGTAAAACATGAAGTCGGTCAAAGTTGTTCAATTAGTCCTATGGCTCGTTACGACTCGATTAATATAGCATGTGAGTCAAATTGTCAAGTTTCATGCAAGATACAAGTATAAAAGCATGTTAGAACGATTGCGTAAGTATTCGGTTAAGTTTGAATAAAAGTCAACTTTGGTCAAGTCAAAGTCAACGAAAAAGTCAACACGTTCGGGTCAGGTCTCGAACAATTTTTCTGAGTTATATAATCATATATGAGCATGCTAGAACAAGTTACGTATTAATTGGAGGTGCGTAGCATAGTTAGAATTAAATGATAAATGACCAAGTTATTCAGAATTCTGCAGTTCATTTGGACGGCGTCCAAAATGGCTGGACGACGTCCAGCAATGAAGGACTGGATGGCGTCCAAAGATTGGGACGACGTCTAAATTGGTATACAGGTTCTGCTTTGCTGAAATTTCCTAAGTGCACGAACCAAACTTCAATCAAACATAAATTGTGAACCGAAAACACTTAAAATATGTATCTTATATCGTTGGAAAGGTATTTTGACGAGGAAAATAACTAATCACATTTCATCAATCAATCCAACATTTACAACAACCAAATTCACATTAAATGTTCATCATTTATTGCATTTAAGATCATAAATGCACATTGATGATTCGGGAATTAAATGCACACATATAATATGCCGTTTCGTAGGTAATTACGCATACAATACAACTAAACACTTACCAATAACATTTCATAGCATTCAATGCATCAAAGGTTCATATTTAAGTCTACCAAACCCTAACTAATTCAATGCATCAAAGGTTCATATTTAAGTCTACCAAACCCTAACTAACAATCATAAAATCCTTAATCATGTTAATGAGGCTTTTCCAAGTCAACTTACATACCAAATTGAAGCTAGTGATCATAGTAACACATTTAATACATGAACTTTTAACATCTAACAACATTCAAAG
Source organism: Rutidosis leptorrhynchoides (assembly GCF_046630445.1). Taxonomy (NCBI): domain Eukaryota; kingdom Viridiplantae; phylum Streptophyta; class Magnoliopsida; order Asterales; family Asteraceae; genus Rutidosis; species Rutidosis leptorrhynchoides. The sequence goes on along the minus strand of NC_092338.1, from coordinate 172,935,342 downwards.
AACCAAATCACAAGATTAATCAAGTCACTTTCAAGTTTAAGCTAGTTACATCAAAATGACAAGAACAAGCATATAAATCACATATTCATGTTAGACTTGAGCCATAGACACTAATTAACACACTTTTAAGTTTTAAAGATCAAGAACAAGAAATTTAGAGTTTTTAGAAAGTTACCCAAACGAGATGAAGTTGGTATGGATTCGAAGAGGAAGATGCAAGGATTCCGAATATGAAATTTGTTTTGAAGAACACTTGCTAGATTGGAAATGGATGATGATTCTTTGATTGAAGTGTTGAGAGCAAAAAGGTGGAAGTATCAAAAGTGGGAGGTGATGAATGAGTGAAGGAGGAGGAAGTTGACTAGTTGACCTAGTCATGACTTTGCCCACTTGACAACTTTGGTCCCTCAAGTTTAAATAAGGGTGCATGAATTACCTAAACGAAATATTTCAAAAACGCAAATTAACGGGTGGTGTTATAATTAAATAACGGACTTTAAATAAAATAAACGGAAAGTAAATGAAAAAAGGCGGGTCATTACACGTAAGTCTCTGCATCTAATTCGTCATCAGAACACTCGATGGAACCCGTCACCACCTCGTCAGAAATCTCTCTAGCCTTTTCTTTCTTTTCTGATCGTAAGTCTCTGCTTCGAAAAGTTGCTTTCCTGCCAAAAGGTATGACTTTTAGTCAACAAGTTTTCCCGCCTAAATTAAGGGTTGCACCCCTTCTTTTCAACCGCCAATTTAACAGAATATTCATATTCATTTTTGCAACCTGATTTTCATATGAACACTTACAGAAAACAAATAACATTCTCACTAATACTATGATTGTTAGGAATTTAGGGACCCAACCAAGACAAGTGATTGATCATAATCACTAACCCACAAACGACAAACGAATAATTAAAGCATAACGATAAATAAAGTACAAATGACACGAGTATTTAACGTGGTTATATCCCAACTCCAAAACGCGAAGAAGGTTTTACTCCACGGGCGCAAACCAGAGATTTTCTATCTTATTGTGCACACATTACAATGAGGCTAGGGGTTACAATTTATAGGAACAATTAAACTTGTGCACCAAGTTAAACTTGTCCTTCAAGCAAAAGACATTCCATATATATCTATTACTTGCTCCATACTCCATTCCTACTAGAAGATTTAAATAAGGCAAAAGAATATCTACGATTTGTTCATCAGGTCAAACTCCCTACAACTAGTTCACCAAATCAAGCTCCCTACAACTTGTTCACCAAGTCATGCTCCCTACAACTTGTTCACCAAGTCAAGCTCCCTACGACTTGTTCACCAAGTCAAGCTTCCTACGATTTGTTCACCAAGTCACGCCTTGTTCCTTTGATCAAATTCTTCACACCTCTAACAATCTCTCACTTGAAGACTTTGAGCAAACTCTTCACTACTCAACAATCTCCCACTTGAAGATTTTGAACAAACCCCGAACATCAATCTCCATTCCATCCAAGAAAGTCAAACCACCATTATACCGCCAAACTCCATTTGGGACACGCACACTCATCACATACGTTAAATGAGTAGACTTTTGATACAAGGTCTTCAACACTACTTGTCGGAACTAGAAATCAATAACCGCCTCAACTGTCAATGTTGTTCAAACATCCATAGCAACTCCATATCTCCTCTCAGCTATGACTTTTGATACCGCCGGAATCAAACATCCAGGTCACCCCGCTCTTCCACACCAGAAGGAAGGAAGTCTTTCGACATCAAAACTGCTAAGATTTAGCCCGATCATTAGTTACTATCATGGTCTATCTCGGTTTCTTGCACCACTATCTTCTTACACAATAAGATCAATTGAAGTATGCAACTCTTCAATTATAGGATTCTTCATGAGACTACACTGCCTCACCGATCACTCTAGACATGTCCAATCCCGAACACACATGTCAATGATCACCCTCGTACAGGATTTCACCGTTTATCTATGATTTTATTTCCCAGCAATCAGAAAATCCAACAGACGCCTTTGTAGACTATTCATCAAGGCTCCAATGAGAACGCAACCATAACCTTGAAATCTACGGCTTTGAACTTTTTCCGCTTTCTCGCTGGTAGACTGACCCACCGCATAGCTATGAATTTCACGAACACATCTTCTCATTTCAAGCACGCTCTCACCGGTCAGTTGTTAATCTCTTTGCCATTTGAGGGTATGTTTGGAGTATCTAAGTACCCTAGTGTTATACACACTAATCATGTGAATACCAGAGACCCACGTTGCATAACCGTCTCCATAACTCCCATTAGTCGTCAAACTCCCACTAGCTCGGTACTTCCGTCGGTTACCAAACTCCGACTGAGTTCCCGACACTCTCTAGAAAGCACAAGTTCCAGGACTTACAAGATTATCCACTTCTACCATCTCCTGAAGATTCCTAATTGGTCATCCTGAAGAAAACCCGCTTGCTTTGTTGTACTAATGTCAACCAAACCCAAAACGCCAGTCGAACTCGTCATATCCGACAACTTTAAACCAATTTATTCAGTGACAGAAGCTCTAACCCTGCCCACATATTCCATATACTATAGAATATTCGACTAAATACATTAGTCGACCCGTTCAATAATCTGATGTTGGACTTTGGTTTGAACCATAACAAACCTCCCCTCAAACCCAAGTTCAACTCGGCATCCCTCCAATGATAGTCAAGATCCAACCTTCTTTAGTACCTGCTGCAACCTCGGAACACAACTTTAATGAGACCACATCAAGTCTACTTACGGTATAAGGCTCCAAGATCAACTCATCCCCTAAGGGTGCACAACCGCGTGTGCCAACCAAGGGGTTAAGCCAACCGTTGACATGCTGCAAATGTCACGTTGCGCTATCCACACATCCAGACTACAACCCGCGAGTATCCAAACTTCCATGATAACTCCCATTGTCGATTTTCAAACGAATGTCCCGCTGTTTGCTACCTTACCGCCAAAATTATAGAGAAACCACCTCTTAAGCACACATTTGTTTCTACCCCATATTCGATGTATGACTATTGTTTGCACTATAACAAACCTCCCCTCAAACCGAAATCCATATGGGCCTCCCTTCCAACGATAGTTCGGACCCAACCTTTACTGCCGCTAAACGGAACTCTCAAACTGTCTGTGTGCGGACCAGTGAGATTTCGATACAAGACTTCAGGATCAACTCAACATTACCAAGGGAACGCACGCACGTTGAGAGGTGCGCCCACAGCGCCGTCCTTCACATCCGAAATATATTTTGGCTCCTGTAGCAAAGCTACATCTCTGAAAAATCACAGCCTTTATCGCCCAAAGATTTGCAAAACAAATCGTCTCGCCACTAGCAACATCAAAACCAGAACTCTCTCATAAAACTGCCGCAACTTAAAAAAATCCTATCTCAAGATCCAACGGTCCGATTATCACCAAAATGTTACCACTTTTAGATCAGTACTTTTGGAACCTACAATCCAAGTTTCACGTCGATCTAAAGGTAGACGAACCCTCTATGATTTTTCTCTCATTGCAGCTTCAAACCCGAACAACTGCAACTTCAAAAAAACATAACTCCAGATCTAAGGTTCTGATCGCTGTCAAATTTTGACCAAGACTAGATCTATATGTCTTTTACTTACAGTAAAATTTTCAAGGCGATCCGACGGTTAACGAACCCGTTGTGATTTTTCTTCTCTAACAGCTCTGTGACAAAACTTTGAACAGAAGCATTTGAAAAATGATATCTTGAAATCTAATGGTCCGATCATCCTCAAATTTTTACGGCCACTAGAACCATGCATCTAGCATCTTCGATAAAAATTGCAAACCGATCCAACAGTTAACGAAACTGTTACGATTTTTCTCCTTCAGCTGCGCAGTAGAATCCGAATTTTGAAAGTTCATCATTCCCTCGAACGGGACCGCAAGGAATGAAAACTTAGATCCGATACCCGGATATTCCCAAAAATCTCTCAGCAACAAGACCCATCGATCCGATCATCGACCCCGTTGACTGATCCCATGATCATGATACATGTTGCATCACATCATATACCCGTCGTTCGTTCACCATACTTTCAATTCGCCATCGTGCCCATACTCGAACCTTGAGCTCTAATACCACTTGTTAGGAATTTAAGGACCCAACCAAGACAAGTGATTGATCATAATCACTAACCCACAAACGACAAACGAATAATTAAAGCATAACGATAAATAAAGTACAAACGACACGAGTATTTAACGTGGCTATATCCTAACTCCAAAACGCGAAGAAGGGTTTACTCCACGGGCGCAAACCAGAGATTTTCTATATTATTGTGCACACATTACAATGAGGCTAGTGGTTACAATTTATAGGAACATTTAAACTTGTGCACCAAGTTAAACTTGTCCTTCAAGCAAAAGACATTCCATAAATATCTATTACTTGCTCCATACTTCATTCCTACTAGAAGATTTAAATAAGGCAAAAGAATCTCTACAACTTGTTCACCAGGTCAAGCTCCCTACAACTTGTTCACCAAGTCAAGCTCCCTACGACTTGTTCACCAAGTCACGCCTTGTTCCTTTGATCAAATTCTTCACACCTCTAAAATGATTAGACGTGCTCTTACCTAGAATCATTTGCGTTCTTGTCTTATGCCAATTAAGATTTCGTGCAACCCGAGGTTTGTTAGGGTCGAAATACTTAATTAGGAAAGTGTTTTACGATTCAAGAATTAATCAGGGATTAGTAATTCACAACCCTTATTTCTAACAGATTTTTGGAGTTTGAAACAAAGCTTGATCTAATCTAATGGACCAGAGCACTGATGCAGTTGATCTTAGCCATTTGATGACTCTTTTCTCTAAACACAACAAATACTAATGTATGAACCACAACAATATATCAGATGATAGTTTTTTTTTTTTTTTTTCCTAACTTTGTGGGATTTACAGGTTTTAGAAGGAAGACCTCACAAACTTAAATACCCTTGGATTGTGTTGTGAATAGATCTCGAGCTGATATTAACAAGAATGTTGACATTCTTATCTAGCACAGAATGGGCTCTGAGCATTTAGGATATTTTTCATATATTTAGTCTCGAGTTGTATAATTTACACTAAACAAAAGTATTTTATTTTCAGCACTTGGAGTCTGTAATTAGGTCTTAGATTCCAGATCTTCAATCACTCATCGGTAAAACAATCCTTGAACTTGAAACATAATTAAGCCGTCTTGGGAACCCGTTGCTATATAGCAACACCGGAGTAAGCATGGTCAATACATTCACATCGTTTATTTATTTAATATTAAGTTTTATTATTAGTTTTCGTGTGTTAGTTCAATAATATGCGCCTTTTTTCATTTGCCAAGTTGCAGAGTAAATTATTTATGGTTACGGAAATATCTCGTGCGTTTGATCAAATATTAAAGGAACATCTTGATGGAATGTATGTGTTTTATTGATATCTTGACTGGTTACATTCGACAGATACAATGATGCTTATCTTCGTTGAGTTGTTGGTAAGTAGTACGGAGTATTAAAAACCCAAAAAAAGGTTCTATAAAAAAACCTTCATTTAAATATGTATATATCAGTTCAAGCATCTGGTTCTGTTTTACCAAAACAGGATTAAGTGTGTTTGTCTTATATCCAGATGGTGGTTGTAAAGTTACGACACTCCATCCCGAAATATGTCCTTCATTGTCAATTGCGCGAGGCAAACGTCTGTTACTGTACCATCTATTCACCCAGTTGGAGTAAAAAGTAGGTGGGTGTAACTTAAAAGAAACTTTGCTTGTAGCCAAAAGAAATTTTTGAATAAAAATGACAAAGAAAATTGGTCATTCTTGAACAATTAAAACTTTTAAGGAATCGAAAAAATATCCTATCTAATGTTTACTAAATCATTAGTAGAAAAAAACTTGAGATAAAATAAAAATACATCTGTGTAGTTACTTTAAGCTGCTTGTACATAAAAAAAAAACTCTGCTTTTGGCACGTTATCTGAAATTTGTTTCTTGATAGAGCACTTATATCCGTTCTTTTAAGATGCCATTGCGAAAGGGATATGATAAAATGATCCGTAAAGTTTTATGATTTTATATCTAAAATCCTTCATCAAATGAAACTATTTAGCAATCACTTGTTTATTGATAAGTTTCTATTCTTCATATCCAACTAACTTCAAATATTCATGCCCGAAAGTTATTTAGTGATGGGTCAATAAATCACAACAGGCAATCTACAAAGCGGAAACTAACCCGTTTGACAAACATTTCCCGACCTGTATGAACTCGTGAGGATACTAACAAATAAGGAATACCAAAACCAACCCAAATCAGTCCCAATTCAGTACCAAATCAGCTAATAACAAATAATCGAGCACACACAATACACACGAGACTTTTTACGTGGAAAACCTCTCAAAATCGAGAGTAAAAACCACGGGACTCGTAAGCCACTTAAACTTCACTATCATCAACAAGGAGAGCAATACAATAATCCTTCTCTAGATCAACTAGAGGCATACAACATCATCATACTCTTGAACAACAATAATTAACAAGTATATGAAGAAATTAAAGACAAAAGATGAATAACACTACCAATAAACTGCCCTATGTTCCAGCAGCAAAATCACGACCTACAGACCTCTTTAGACAAATTCAACGATTGAAAATGTTGGCACTGATGTCAGGAAGACACAGCCCAAAAATGAAGAAGATTCAATGGTCGGATCTCCGGGGATCGTCGACTTACTAGCATGCTTTCACTGTAGACGGAAATGGGGTTTCACTCTTTTTCTTGATCTATCTCTCTGATCTCTCTTGAATGATTGAAGATAGCTGGACACTTGACTTTGAATTAAAAGATGCCATCTGATAGTTGACCAAATCAAACAACCACTTGGGTCTATTTTTGTTGGGCTTGGGCTTCCTCATACATGAAAACATAAATAAACCCAACATTTAGAACTCATTATAAGCGAAATTAATACTATCGTTATACTTCATATAAGCTCTAAAGTATTATAGGTGAATCGGTTAGTATTGGGTAATACTGTGTAAATCATACCATATATATATATATATATATATATATATATATATATATATATATATATATATATATATATATATATATATATATATATATATATATATATATGGGAAGGATCAATGAGGAAGTAACCAATCGGGGGGAAGCGGGGGAAGCAAAATTTTTTTTTTTTTCGTTTTTTGAAAAAACTTTGTTCACGAACATTATAGATTGGATGAAAATAAGAACATTTAGAAAAGACACTTCGTGATGAATGTTATATTTTGGCGGAAAAACGATCGACAAAAATAACATTCAAGATAATATTGTTCGTGAAGAATTTTAACGTTTTTTTTTTTTATGTTTTGTGAAGTAAAATTTAGCCCGATTTAGAGTTTAGGGTTTAGGGTTTGGTGTTTTGGGTTTATTCCATAAACCCAAAACACCAAACCCTAAACCCTAAACTCTAAACCGTTCGTGTTAAAAACTCAATCTAAATCCTAAATCTAAACCCTAAATCTAAACCCTAAACCCTAAATTTCTAAACCCTAATATCTAAACCCTAGTATCTAAACCCTAATGTCTAAAACCTCAACATACGCTCGAAAAACACGATAATTGTTATATATTACTTCTTCGAGCGTTTTTCCGCCAAAATAATAACATTCATCACGAAGTGTCTTTTCTAAATGTTCTTATTTTCATCCAATCTATAATGTTCGTGAACAAGGTTTTATCAAAAAACGAAAAGAAAAAAATTTGCTTCCCCCCGCTTCCCCCCGATTGGTTACTTCCCCCTTGATCCTACCCCCCTCTCTCTCTCTCTCTCTCTCTATATATATATATATATATATATATATATATATATATATATATATATATATATATATATATATATTAACAAAAATGGGCTTAGATATGTCCAAAACATGTCATCACATCATCTTGGATTTGAGCATATATGTAAAAAGTCAAGGATACAAGGTCATCTCAATTTTGACTTTATGACACAACATTTTGCATTCATTGTTCTTATAGGATCAACACTCACCTATTTTCACTTATCAAGATACATACTATTTTAGGATATACAGTTATTATAAGCGTGAACTTTGTTCATATCAATACTCACCTATATATGTACATAAAACCTGAACTTTAGGATAAGCGGAATATTTTTATATTGTTAGTCCTACATACATGCATGTACACTATATATATAAAGGAACCCAAACTTAATATGTCACAAACATAAAATGGAGTCACCACCTAAAGGTTTAAGATGGAGAAAATCATCTCTAAAACCTGTTCAAATCACCAAGAGAAGCCACCATGATACTAGTTCTAGTGGTGGTAGCAACGATGATAACGGTGTATATATGGTTGCAAGTGGTGAAGAACAACCGTTAAGCCCAGCTTCCCGCATGTTCCACGAACCAACTTTTAACGTCTACATCATCGCAATTTTGGCTTCTAAGTGCCCTATTAACACCAATCTTATCTACGAAAAGTTGCCACTCACTTTGCTTAAACATCCTCGTTTTTCTAGTTTGCAGGTGATTGATTCATATGTTTTGTTATATAACCCGGCAAAGCAAACTCAAAGTCCTAAAAATGGGTCAAATGGGTTTGTCTAAAACCCATCGGGTCTTAGACAAATATAAAGAAATGGGCCAATTTGATCAAAATTCATCAAGTCCAACAAATAGAGACAGGTCCAACGGGTCTTGTATATGGGTCCAACGGGTCGAGCTGTAAAGTTTTCAGTTTTTAGTTTCACGTTTTATTTCGCGTTTCTATTTTTAGCAGTTTCGCATTTCCGTCTATAATTTCGTGTCTACATTTTCAATCTTTAGTTTCGCGTTTCAGTTTTCAGTTCCATGTTTCAATTGTCAGTTTCAGTTTAAGCTTTTTGTTTTCAGTTTCGCAATATTGACTGAAATATAAAACTGATTCTTAAACGTGAAACTAAAAACTGAGACGAGAATCTGAAAACTAAACGAAAATTTTGAAAATTCAAACACGTAGGTGAAACGCATTTCGTAAAACTGAAATAAAAACGCGAAATATAAACGCAAAGCTGAAAATTGAAACGTGTATCACGAAACTTCGAGAAACGTGTTTCGACCCGGTCCGACCGACCCGAACCAACCCATTTACACCCGACCCATTTGACCCGTCTAAAGTGTCTGACCCATTCGACAATGACCCGGTTTCTACCCAGAACCCGCCGAGTTTCGACTAGACCCATTTTCCAGGTATACATATCATCCAAATGAAGTTAAATATGTTTAACTTGTATAAACAAATTGAAAGTTTTTTGAAGGTCAGTTCATTAATGGAAAGATAATAACTAACCTTTATATGAAACGCATTATCAGCTAGTTTTTATAATTTATGAAAGTTATCAAATCAAAAGCAAGATTTCGTTCAAGATATATATATACGTTATTTTATCAAAAAACTGAGTAGTAATGAAGCCCAAAATATATGAAAAGATATATTGTCCTTGAATATGGGAAAATTGTGTATTTTGCTAGCTATTAAATGAATCTTGTGTGCAACTGCACTTCGGACCGCGTGTGCGGTCCAAAGTCACACGCGGTCCAAAGTGCAGTTGCATACATTATTATGTATGCACAAATACAGATTTCGTACTTTATTAGGTAGTAGATGACGAAAAAGGACAAATGAAATGGGTTCCTACAAATGTAAACTTACAAAACCACATCATCATTCCAACAATTCCACAAAACCTAAACTCACCCGACGAATTCCTCGAAAACTATGTCTACAACCTTAGCAAAAGCTCAATCGACTCTTCGAAACCCATGTGGGACCTCCATCTTGTCAACCTCAAAACTTCGGACGCAGAAGCATATGGAATCTTACGAATCCACCATTCCATTGGCGACGGCACATCTTTAATGTCGTTATTACTCGCTTGTACTAGACAAATACAAAATCCTGATGCTGTTCCAACTGTCCCAAATAGTAAGGATTCGAATTCGGGATGGTTTTCGTCGTATAGTTTGCGTGGTGAAGGGGTGTGGTGGCAACGTTGTTGTATGTCGATTTTCATGGTTGTTTTGTTGGTTTGGAATACGGTTGTGGATGTTGGTTATTTTATGGCGACTGTGTTGTTTTTGAAGGATACTGAAACGCCATTAAAAGCTCCTGATGGATCTGAGTTTAATCCGAGAAGATTTGTGTACCGGACGGTTAGTCTTGATGATATGAAGCTCATAAAAAATGCTATGAATTTGGTGAGTGATTAATTTACTTTAATAAGTAATTTCAATCCAAAATAGTACTTGATCTTTAGACTAGTTTTCATTTGATAGTTTATTCTTTTTTTATATAAATTTATTAAAATTTGAATGACATAATAGTTATTTTTAACCTTCAATTTTTAAGGTGTCAATTTGGCCGGGTCATTCAAATGAGAAGTGATTCGTACATCGAAAGTGATTTACATATCATCGATTAGTTTAATCAATATATAGACACTTAGTATCACTCTAATGTTCAAATTACCTTTTTATGATAAATGAGCCCATTACAGAGTTTGATGACCTGTTTGCAGTAGGTTCTTATTCACACATTTTCACTCTGTTCCACTGCATTATAAGATTTAAGAAGGTAATTTTTCTTTTGGTATTTTAATCTTACAGACTATTAACGACGTTGCATTAGGAATCACCCGAGCAGGATTATCACAGTACCTCAACCGAAGATATGGTGAGTTGTAACTTTCATCTTTCGGTAAAAGATCAAAGGTTCTATAATTTCAGGCAGAAGTATATGATAGATACTGTAAAGAAAGTTATACAACGACTGTTCACCTTTTTCAAATGATAAAATTAATTGATTGTTTTAAGGTGAGGGGAGAGATGACAAAGGCGCAACTGAGAAGAGGAACAACCTTCCAAAGAAGAAGATAAGATTGCGTTCGACGCTACTAATCAACCTAAGACCAGCTTCAGGCATTCAGGTGTGTGTTTCTATTATTTTTTTGTTCTTGCAAAAACGTTTATATCAAAAGCATCAAACGTCGATTTTGAAAGGTTTATTTGGTTTGTTGAGTACACATTATTAGGCATTGGCTGATATGATGGAGAAGAACACCGAAGCGAAATGGGGGAATTGGATTGGTTACGTGCTCCTTCCGTTCACAGTTGGTATAAGAGATGATCCGCTAGACTACGTTAGAGAAGCCAAGGCAACAATTGATCGGAAGAAACATTCTCTCGAGGCTATGTATACCTTCTCAATAGCTGAGTTGGTTCTTAAATTTTTCGGCGTCAAGGTACTTTTTCAATGGTTGATATTTTGTGACATAAAAGTCATCATAATAAGGTGCTAACTGTGTTGATCTTTTGTATCAAATAAAAAGGCGGCAAGCTCCATTTCGCACAAGATCATCACGCGGACAACTTTATGTTTCTCAAACTTGGTTGGACCGCTTGAAGAAATCGGATTTTATGGCCATGCCATGGAGTTCCTAGCTCCTAGTTCTTATGGTCAACCACATGTAAGAATGTGCTCATATGTTAATACTAAACTTATGTATATAGTTACTCCAAGCATGATTGCATGATAAGTACATATGTAGTTCACATACAAAACTAGAACAAAGATGGTGCATAAATGTGCATATATACCACATACGTAGATGAGGTAAACGTTTAAGGTTTTTCTTAATCAAGATAGCCGGTGAAAATTAGATTTGTATACTTAGATGTATGCGGCCTAATCGGGTAGAGTCCTGTGACTGTTTCCAACTCTTTACCCTAGTCACCCCAAAACACACCAAGATATGGTTGTAGTAAGGTTTGAACCTGAGACCTGACCTTTTGTAATGTTATTAGAGTCCTAACCACAAGGTTATATTTGGGTGATTTTATACCACATGTGTGTAACATCTAGAAAAACTTTTTTAGAGTATACATGGGTATCCGACTCTTTTTACGAGCCGACTAATTTTCAAGGAGACTACCCATTTTGCGGGGCGGGTTTCACAACAAATAATAATATGAATATGGTTCTAACAATGACTTCTACAGAAGGCCTTACTTGTAGCAGAAATAACAGTTCTCTTTAGGCACTGTCATACTCTGCATACCATTTTATCATTTTCAAAGAACATGCCTTACTTGAATCTAAACGCTGATCATGTTTTTGTATCCGGTGGTAGGGTTTGATGATTAATTTTCAAAGTTACGTAAACAAGATGACAATAGTTCTCTCGGTTGATGAAAATATCATACCAGATCCTCAGAATCTATTAGACGATCTTGAAGGGTCACTGAAACTCATCAAAGAAGCAGTTTATGCAAAGGGACTTGTTAAAGAAACAGGTCTGCAACAGGCCACGTTCACATAAACACTAACTAGATGTTTGGATCTTCCAATTTGAGTTATTTATGCTATGTTCTGTATTTCTCCACGTAAGCATATGAAACAAAAGTGCGAGTGAGTAAGCAAATTGCATATAGCTTTGTTAAGTTCACTCATGTATGATCCTTTACATTGTAAGAGAGATAAACAAATAATCTTAGTATTACATAAAGATTGATTTCATTCTTAGTATGAGTAACAGCTTTGCATGGTTCACTAGAAAGATATGTACGCAGTCCTGTCTAATCAAACTCAGTTTCAATAAAAGTGGTACTTATCATAGACAACAAATCCAGTTTAATCATCGAAAGAAGTAACTATAACCCACTATACTCTTCGAATAATATCAACCAATAAAAAAACTTGCCATTTTTTTAACTCTGAAATCCTACAGACCCTTAAAGTTTTGAACCTGGAAAACATGTAAACCAATTCATGAGAGAAATGATAAGAAATTACAAAGCCCAAACTGAAAATCGAAAATTGTTGAAATTTCAATATTCTTTCTTTAAAACAGGAAGTACACAAAAGCAATACTCTTCACTTTAACTCCAATGTAGTAAGCGCCTGAAAGGGAAATAAAAAATCTGACAACAAATCACCTACATAGTTTCTAGAGCAGTTGGTCAAGTTTTCCCACAAACAAATAGTTTTGCAATCAATGATGATTGGAGATCCATGTAAATTCATACGTAGAAGCTGTGAACGATCCTAGGCAACATAACTAGTGTCTACGTGGCAAAACTACAATATTGAGAGGGAAGCTTTGCAACGTTACCAGCCATATAAAGGTCAGCAGGGAAGAAGGATCAAATTATATTGATCTATGTGTTGCCAGTTTTGGTTGAGCAACTTTATTGTAATATTTTTGAGACTGGTCAACCAGCTCCACCTAAAACTACGGATAACAACACCAAGTTAGCAAAAACTACAACACAATTGTAACATAAATTTATTTATTCCAAGCATACAAAATGAATACCACCTTGAAATGAAGTCCAATGTCCGACCCTTTAAGTCGAGTAAGAGCAGCATCAGATAACTTCTTTAAAGCAACCTCATTTTCAGTTGCATTGACCTCAAGCTGAGATTCTGCAAAGTCTACTATAGAGTTCTCCACTTCCATATGCATATAGATTTATATTGTATTTTCATAACGTGCACTTTTAAGTTTTTAATAAGTAGAAATCTTCTAGGATGCAAAATTTGTTGATTCTAATACCAACATATCAGATGATTTAATGTGCTTATTTGACCACATAAGAATCAAGAGCACATAACTTAAACAAACAAAACGACAATATGCTAGAATAAGCAACTGTTTCATTCATTTATAATAAAAACCTACATTAAATACCACCTTGCCCACAAATACGTAACAAGTAAAGCACGATAAAACGACAAAAAGTAAACATCCATTATATGAAACGCAGATGACATCGCTAAAGAATAGCAATAGCTAAACAAGTATATCACTAATTCCACATCATTATATCAAAACACAACTAATAATGAAAAAAGCATGTAAATCAAGAAACAAGCGTACGCGATTAGCCCACGATGTTCATCTCCACACGACGCCAATTCCACCAACAACTTCGTACAGACTCGTGTAGACCATATCACAAAAACACCCATCAACATGAATATCACAATCCCACCTTGAGGAACAAACAATGCAACTGCAGATAATATCACAATCGGCAACATACAGTATCCAATCAAACTCAGACACCTGTACAAATCCAAATTACCATTCTTCCCTGCTAACATATTAAACACCACATATAAAAACAATGAAGCTACAGTCACCCACCCTAATATAATCCCAAAATGAAGCTTTCCAGCAAGTAATTGAAACAAACCAAATGCCATAAGAAACAAAAACGGTCCAGATAGATCTGCATCTTCATGTAGATCTGATTTAACTCTAAACGGATTCAAAATTGAAGCTGTTTTGTTCCATATTTGTTTCGTATTGATACCTAATTCTTCAAGTAGCGGTGGTTCGTCGTCAAAATTAGCGGTTCCACCAACGCCGGCGCCGCCGGCGGAGATGGTACCGAATTGAGGTGTGGAAGATGAGGTAAATGCCGGAGATGAACCGATGTCGAATGACATGAATGGGATGCCAGGGTTTGATGATCGGGGCGGTTGAAACGGCGCCGTTGGGAGACGGCGTTGTGGGCCGGTGTTAGGGTTTCCACCGGACGGGAAGATTACCGGTGGAACGTTGAATTCTCTTGACATGGTTTGTGTGATTGTGCGAGGGATTGATGAAATTTGGGTTTGAAAATTGGCGTTATCGATCTGATTGGGGCGAAAGAATTAAGTTTTCTGGTGATCTTGAAAGATATTGGATATTGATATTGATGTAATTTAGTTTAGTTGAATTTGAAATAACCCAAGCAATCTTTCTTAATTATTTTCTGTTGTCTGTGTTTTCTAGTTTTTTCTTTTTTCTTTTTTTTTTCAGCGAAAAGAAAATAGACGGATTAAAAAATAATAGTGATTCTCGAATTTTTATTTTAAGTGGAAAAGAGAGTAGAGTAGAGTAGAGTATTAGAAAGAATAGTACATTGATATTTTGTTAAGAATACTCTCCGCCCATATATAAACGAATTGGAAAGGATAATAAACACTCTCAACCCCTTTCTTTTCCATTCCTTTCCGCTGGAAAAAAAAAAAACTCGAGAATACATCAATTTTTTCCTCTTATTTTTCTTGAAAAAAACGAACTTGTATTAAAAACTAGAAAGTTTTAATCAAACGATGAAAAAAATCTTAACAAGTATACAACCTATGGCAACAAACTAACCAAACATAAAACCAAATAACCGCAGCTAAACTAAAACGAGACAAACAAAACACAAACTCAGAAACATAACGCGATTTAAAGAAACATTATGAACAAAATACAAGAATAACATTACATGACATAAGAAACCAATCAAGAGCCTGAAGGACTGGATCCGCCAAACAAGTCGTCCATAGTCTTACAAAAGCTTCCAACCTCAGCAATTTGTGGGCTTAATCTCGGAGATGAGTTTCAAAAATTTATTCCTTAACTTTAGTGAAACGAAGCTCTTTGCACACCCGATTTCTCTTAATGGAACCACACATACAAAAGAAATTAATTTACTAGTTATAGACTAGTTTTTTGAAGATACTTAAAGGTGCTTTGAATAACGATAGTGATAAATAATAATCCGTAAAATATAAAAACAATTTCTAAAGATACCTTGGTTGTCGTTTCATACGCATCACTTTAATTAAATATATAACCGCTATGCACAAGAGTTTTATGCACCTTAACGACATACTATGCGGTCACTGTAACAAAAATCTATGTAGGGCAAGGGAGCGCCCCGACCCTCTTAATTTATGAACAAATAATAAAATTGTAACTCAAAGTTACAACTGTTTTGTTTTTGAATTCAATTAAATCGGAGCTCGTAAATTTAAGACTTAAAACAATTTTATTTTTAATTAAAGAAGAATGTAAATTCAAGAAATCAATTTAGATGATGTATACTTAAAATGGATATCGTCATCAGAAATATGTATAAAAAGTGTATAAAATTCAAAAAATCGGTATAAATTTGCGTAAGGTATGAAATTTGTACTCCGTAATAATTTAGTGGTAAATATGAGAAAAACATGTTAAAGAGATGCTGAAAATTGTTATGGGAAGTTAAAATTGGCCTTTCAAAAAGTCCGTTGAAGACTTCAAGCTTCGTCACTGGGTCGGAAGATAAGCATAGCTAGAGGGGATTGGTGCCCCACCTGAATTTTGAAGTGTAATTAGCTTTTATACTATTTAAACGGAAGAAAACAAGTTCTTTTTCTACATTTTTTAACGGCATGTTAAGAGTCACTAACGAGGGTCATGTACATGTGAAACCACCCACAAGATCATATCACCTTATACACATGTCAGAAGGAACCCATCAATTCGAATCCGAGACACGTATTTCGAAGGAGGGAAACCCCCTGGCGAGAATCGAACCTGATCCCGTTCTTCGTTCTCAACCACGGATCCGGGACACGTATTTCATGGTAATACCACTTAGCTAAAGGCTCATTGGTAGTCCTTGTTCTAATTTTACGAATTGATGGTCTTACCCCTGAAGAGTTCAAGTTACTGGCCACTGCCATGGATATCGATCATTCATCTTATCGTACATATTGTTACAACAACTTAATGAGAAAAATGTAAACAAACTCCAAGTCGACCGCGAAATAGAGGAATTCAATTTTCTATGTATATAATGTTAGACTATACTATATTTAGCCCATCTGTTTATGTATTGGGCTTAGCCCGTGTCACTACTAGGGTTTTACATGTATTAGTATTTATGAAATGTCCCGTTCATATTGATTATAAACGTTCCATATTAATTGATTTCGTTGCGAGGTTTTGACCTCTATATGAGACGTTTTTCAAAGACTGCATTCGATTTTAGAACAAACCATAACCTTTAAAATATTACGACGATTATCAAATAATGATAATCTAAAATATAGCGTTTTTCACACGACCATTACATAATGGTTTACAATAATATTACACATCAATATAAGTCTTCGAATGCAGTTTTTAAACAATATTATACAAGCATGGATTCCAAATCTTGTCCTTAATTTAGAATGCAACAGCGGAAGCTCTTAATAATCACCTGAGAATAAACATGCTTAAAACATCAACAAAATTGTTGGTGAGTTATAGGTTTAACCTACATATTATCAAATCATAATAATAGACCACAAGATTTCATTTTTATAACACATCTCATATCAGGCATTTCGCAAACTGTATAGAGATAAAAATAATTCATATGTTGAACACCTGGTAACCGACCTTAACAAGATGCATATAGAATATCCCCATCATTCCGGGACTCTCATCAGATATGATAAATCGAAGTACTAAAGCATCCGTAACTCGGATGAGGCTTGTTGGGCCAAATAGATCTATCTTTAGGATTCGCGTCAATTAGGGGCCATTTCCCTAATTCTTAGGCTACCAAGCTAAAAAGGGGCATATTCGGTTCGATAATCCAACATAGAAAGTATTTTCGATTACTTGTGTCTATTTTGTAAAACATTTATAAAATCGCATGTATTCTCATCCCAAAAATAATAATAGATTTTAAAAGTGGGACTATAACTCACTTTCACAGATTTTTACTTCGTCGGGAAGTAAGACTTGGCCACTGGTCGATTCACGAACCTATAACAAATATGTACATATATATATATATATATATATATATATATATATATATATATATATATATATATATATATATATATATATATATATATATATATCAAAGTATGTTCAAAATATATTTACAACATTTTTAATACGTTTTAATGTTTTAAGTTTATTAAGTCAGCTGTCCTCGTTAGTAACCTACAACTAGTTGTCCATAGTTAGATGTACAGAAATAAATCGATATATATTATCTTGGATCAATTCACGACCCAGTGTATACATGTCTCAGGCTAGATCATAACTCAAAGTATATATATTTTTGGAATCAACCTCAACCCTGTATAGCTAACTCCAACATTACTGCATATAGAGTGTCTATGGTTGTTCCAAATAATATATATACATGGGTCGATATGATATGTCAAAACAGTTGCATACGTGTCTATGGTATCCCAAGATTATATAATATATTAGAATACATGTATTACAATATAAGTTAGCTAGGATGTGATTAATATAGATTTGTTACCAATTTTCACGTAGCTACAACAAGAAAAATTATCCAATCTTGTTTTACCCATAGCTTCTTCGTTTTAAATCCGTTTTGAGTGTTTCAAGTTGCTATGGTTTCATATTGAACTTAAGTTTATGAATCTAAAAAGAAAAAGTATAAGTTTATAGTCGGAAATACAGGTTACAAGTCATTTTTGTAAAGGTAGTCATTTCAGTCGAAAGAACGACGTCTAGATGACCATTTTGGAAAACATACTTCTACTTTGAGTTTAACCATGATTTTTGGATATAGTTTCATGTTCATAAGAAAAATAATTTTTCCAGAAGAACAACTTTTAAATCAAAGTTTATCATAGTTTTTAATTAACTAACCCAAAACAGCCCGCGGTGTTACTACGACGGAGTATATTCGGTTTTAAGGTGTTTTCCGTATTTTTCGATTTTAAATCATTAAGTTAGCATATCATATAGATATATAAGATGTTTTTAGTTGATTTTAAAAGTCAAGTTAGAAGGATTAACTTTTGTTTGTGAACAAGTTTAGAATTAACTAAACTATGTTCTAGTGATTTCAAGTTTAAACCTTCGAATAAGGTGGTTTTATATATATGAATCGAATGATGTTATGAACATCATTACTACCTCAAGTTTAGTAGGTAAACCTACTGGAAGTTACAAGAAATGATCTAGCTTCAAAGGATCTTGGATGGCTTGAAAGTTCTTGCAGCAGAATCATGACACGAAAACAAGTTCAAGTAAGATTATCACTCGAATTAAGATAGTTATAGTTATAGAAATTGAATCAAAGTTTGTATATGAGTATTACCTTGATTTAGAATAATATCTTACTGTAAACAACAAGGATTTCTTGAGGTTGGATGATCACTTTACAAGATTGGAAGTAAGCTAGTAAACTTGGAAGTATTCTTGATTTTATGAAACTAGAACTTGTAGAATTTATGAAGAACACTTAGAACTTGAAGATAGAACTTGAAAGAGATCACTTAGATGAAGAAAATTGAAGAATGAAAGTGTTTGTAGATGTTTTTGGTCATTGGTATATGGATTAGATATAAAGGATGTGTAATTTTGTTTACATGTAAATAAGTCATGAATGATTACTAATATTTTTGTAATTTTATGAGATATTTCATGCTAGTTGCCAAATGATGGTTCCCACATGTGTTAGGTGACTCACATGGGCTGCTAAGAGCTGATCATTGGAGTGTATATACCAATAGTACATACATCTAAAAGCTGTGTATTGTACGAGTACGAATACGGGTGCATACGAGTAGAATTGTTGATGAAACTGAACGAGGATGTAATTGTAAGAATTTTTGTTAAGTAGAAGTATTTTGATAAGTATCTTGAAGTCTTTCAAAAGTGTATGAATACATATTAAAACACTACATGTATATACATTTTAACTGAGTCGTTAAGTCATCGTTAGTCGTTACATGTAAATGTTGTTTTGAAACCTTTAGGTTAACGATCTTATTAAATGTTGTTAACCCATTGTTTATTATATCTAAAGAGATATTAAATTATTACATTATCATGATATTATGATATATTAATATATCTTAGTATGATATATATACAGTTAAATGTTGTTACAACGATAATCGTTACATATATGCCTCGTTTCGAAATTCTTAAGTTAGTAGTCTTGTTTTACATATGTAGTTCATTGTTAACACACTTAATGATATACTTAATTATCATTTTATCATGTTAAACATAGTGTATCAATATCTTAATATGATTCATATGTATTTAGTAAGACGTTATAACGATAATCGTTATATATATCGTTTCGAGTTTCTTAATTCAATAAACTCATTTTATGTATATCACTCATTGTTAATATACTTAGTGAGATACTTACTTATCATAATCTCATGTTAACCATATATATATATATATATATATATATATATATATATATATATATATATATATATATATATATATATATATATATATATATATATATATCCATATGTATATCATCATGTAGTTTTTACAAATTTTTAACGTTCGTGAATCGCCGGTCAACTTGGGTGGTCAATTGTCTATATGAACCACATTTCAAATAATCAAGTCTTAACAAGTTTGATTGCTTAACATGTTGAAAACATTTAATCATGTAAATATACCAATTTCATTTAATATATATAAACATGGAAAAGTTCGGGTCACTACAGTACCTACCCGTTAAATAAATTTCGTCTCGAAATTTTAAGCTGTTGAAGGTGTTGACGAATCATCTGGAAATAGGTACGGGTATTTCAGCTTCATTTGATCTTCACGCTCCCAGGTGAACTCGGGTCCCCTACGAGCATTCCATCGAACCTTGATGATCGGTATCTTATTTTGTTTGAGCCTTTTAACCTCACGATCCATTATTTCGACGGGTTCTTCAATGAATTGTAGTTTTTCATTGATTTTAATTTCGTCTAGGGGAATAGTGAGATCTTCTTTGGCTAAGCACTTCTTCAGATTCGAGACGTGAAAGGTATTATGTACATTGGCGAGTTGTTGAGGTAATTCAAGTCGGTAGGCTACTGGTCCGACACGATCTAAAATCTTGAATGGTCCAATGTATCTTGTATTTAGTTTCCCCCGTTTACCAAATCGAACAACGCCTTTCCAAGGTGAAACCTTAAGCATGACCATCTCCCCAATTTCAAATTCTATATCTTTCATTTTAAGGTCCGCGTAGCTCTTTTGTCGACTCTGAGCAGTTTTCAACCGTTGTTGAATTTGGATGATTTTCTCTGTAGTTTCTTGGATTATCTCCGGACCCGTAATCTGTCTATCCCCCAATTCATTCCAACAAATTGGAGATCTGCACTTTTTACCATAAAGTGCTTCGAACGGTGCCATTTCGATACTAGAGTGGTAACTGTTGTTGTAGGAAAATTCTGCTAATGGTAGATGTCGATCCCAACCGTTTCCAAAATCAATAACACATGCTCGTAGCATGTCTTCAAGAGTCTGTATCGTCCTTTCGCTCTGTCCATCGGTTTGTAGATGATAGGCAGTACTCATGTCTAGACGAGTTCCCAATGCTTGTTGTAATGTCTGCCAAAACCTTGAAACAAATCTGCCATCTCTATCAGAGATAATAGAGATTGGTATTCCATGTCTAGAGACAACTTCTTTCAAGTATAATCTCGCCAACTTCTCCATTTTATCATCTTCTCTCATTGGCAGAAATTGTGCTGACTTTGTGAGACGATCGACTATTACCCAAATAGTATCATAACCACTTGCAGTCCTTGGCAATTTAGTAATGAAATCCATGGTAATGTTTTCCCATTTCCATTCTGGGATTTCGGGTTGTTGAAGTATACCTGATGGTTTCTGATGTTCAGCTTTGACCTTAGAACACGTCAAACATTCTCCTACGTATCTAGCAATATCGGCTTTCATACCCGGCCACCAAAAGTGTTTCTTGAGATCTTTGTACATCTTCCCCACTCCGGGATGTATTGAATATCTGGCTTTATGTGCTTCCTTAAGTACATTTTCTCTCACATCTCCAAACTTTGGTACCCAAATTCTTTCAGCCCTATACCGGGTTTCGTCTTCCCGAATATTAAGATGTTTCTCCGATCCTTTGGGTATTTCATTCTTCAACTTTCCTTCTTTTACAACTCCCTGTTGCGCCTCCTTTATTTGAGTAGTAAGGTTAGTACGAATAATTATATTCATAGCTTTTACCCGCATTGGTTCTCTGTCCTTTCTACTCAAAGCGTCGGCTACCACTTTTGCCTTCCCCGGGTGATAACGAGTCTCGAAATCGTAATCATTCAATAACTCAATCCACCTACGCTGCATCATGTTCAGTTGTTTCTGATTAAATAT
Source organism: Rutidosis leptorrhynchoides (assembly GCF_046630445.1). Taxonomy (NCBI): domain Eukaryota; kingdom Viridiplantae; phylum Streptophyta; class Magnoliopsida; order Asterales; family Asteraceae; genus Rutidosis; species Rutidosis leptorrhynchoides. The sequence continues at coordinate 172,913,292 of NC_092338.1, read as the reverse complement.
ATGTTGGAGACTTTTGTGGTCGGTATATATGATACTTTTGACCCCATATAAGTAGTGCCTCCAAGTCTTTAATGCAAAAACAACAGTGTCCAATTTCAAATCGTGAGTCGTATAATTTTGCTCGTAAATCTTTAATTGTCTGGACACATAAGCAATTACCTTCGTTCGTTGCCTTAATACACAACTGAGGCCTTGCTTTGAGGCATCACAATATATCACAAAATCATCATTCCCTTCAGGCAATGACAATATAGGTGCCGTAGTTAACTTTTTCTTCAACAATTGAAACGCTTTCTCCTGCTCATCCTTCCATTCAAATTTCTTCCTTTTATGTGTTAATGCAGTCAAGGGCTTTGCTATTTTGGAAAAATCTTGGATGAACCTTCGGTAGTAACCAGCCAGTCCTAAGAATTGGCGTATATGCTTCGGAGTTTTCGGGGTTTCCCACTTTTCAACGGTTTCAATCTTTGCCGGATCCACTTGAATACCTTCTTTGTTCACTATGTGACCGAGGAATTGAACTTCTTTCAACCAAAATGCACACTTTGAAAACTTAACATACAGTTTTTCTTTCCTCAACAACTCTAGCACTTTTCTCAAATGTTCTTCGTGCTCTTGATCATTCTTTTAGTAAATAAGTATGTCATCGATAAAAACAATGACAAACTTGTCAAGGTATGGTCCACACACTCGGTTCATGAGGTCCATGAACACAGCTGGTTCGTTAGTCAACCCAAACGGCATAACCATAAACTCGTAATGACCGTAACGCGTCCTGAAAGCAGTCTTTGGAATATCATCCTCCTTCACCGCATTTGATGATACCCAGAACATAAATCAATCTTCGAATAAACTGATGAGCCTTGTAGTTGATCAAATAAGTCGTCGATTCTTGGTAGTGGATAACGATTCTTGATGGTAAGTTTGTTCAACTCTCGGTAGTTGATACACAACCTGAATGTACCATCCTTCTTTTTGACAAATAAAACAGGAGCTCCCCATGGTGATGTACTTGGTCGTATAAAACCACGCTCTAAAAGTTCTTTTAGTTGGCTTTAGAGTTCTTTCATTTCACTGGGTGCGAGTCTGTATGGAGCACGAGCTATTGGTGCAGCTCCTGGTACGAGATCTATTTGAAATTCAACAGATCGATGTGGAGGTAGTCCCGGTAATTCTTTCGAAAATACATCAGGAAATTCTTTTGCGACGGGAACATCATTGATGTTCTTTTCTTCGGGTTTGACTTCTTCGATGTGTGCTAGAACAGCATAGTAAACTTTTCTTATTAGTTTTTGCGCCTTCAAATTACTAATAATATTTAGCTTCGCGTTGCTCTTTTCTCCGTACACCATTATAGGTTTTCCTTTTTCTCGTACAATGTGAATTACATTTTTGTAACATACGATTTCCGCTCTCTCCTTTTTCAACCAGTCCATGCCGATTATCACATCAAAACTCCCTAACTCTACTGGTATCAAATCGATCTTAAACGTTTCGCTAACCAGTTTAATTTCTCGATTCCGACATATTTTATCTGCCGAAATTAATTTACCGTTTGCTAATTCGAGTAAAAATTTATTATTCATAGGCGTCAATGGACCACTTAATTTAGCACAAAATCTTTACTCATATAACTTCTATCCGCACCCGAATCAAATAAAACATAAGCAGGTTTTTCATCGATAAGAAACGTACCCGTAACAAGCTCCGGATATTCATGCGCTTCTTCCGCATTAATGTTAAAAACTCTCCCACGGCTTTGCCCATTATTATTTTCCTGGTTTGGACACGCAGTTTTGTAGTGGCCCTTCTTCCCGCATCCAAAACAAATAATGTGGGCATTACTTGTTCCTTTACCCGATGGTCCATAAATTTCACACTTCGTTGTATCATGACCCTTTCTATTACATTTAGTACATGTTGCTGGACAAAAAGTAGTTGGATGGTACCCTTCACACCTCAGACACGGAATTTTCTGATTTTGATTACCAGTGTTGTTATTGAGATTGTTGTTGGGATTTTTATTGTTGCGGTTGGTATTATTGTTGGGATGATTGTTGTAGTTGTTGTTGAAATGGTTTTGTTGCGTTTGTTGTTGCGAAAAATGGTGCGATTGTGGTTGTGATTGTAGTGTTGATTGTTGAAATTGTGACTCTTGTCACTGGGTTCTTCCCACTTTCTCTTGACTTGTTTCATTTTGGCCTCCTCGGCCGCTTGCTCTTTAATCCTTCTCTCGATCTGGTTTATAAGTTTGTGAGCCATTCGGCTTGCCTTTTGCATTGAAGTGGGCGCGCTTGAACTTACGTCCTCCTGAATTCTCTCTGGTAACCCCTTTACAAACGCATCGATCTGCTCTTCTTCATCTTCAAACACTCTTGGGCACAATAAACACAACTCGGTGAATCGTCGTTCGTATGTGGTGATATCGAATCCCTTTGTTCGTAATTCTCTAAGCTCTGTCTTGAGCTTATTGACTTCGTTTCTGGGACGGTACTGCTCGTTCATCAAGTGTTTGAATGCTGACCATGGTAGTGCGTAAGCAGCATCTTGTCCCACTTGTTTGAGACAGGTATTCCACCATGTTAACGCAGTACCTGTGAAGGTATGCGTGACGTACTTTACCTTATCTTCCTCAGCACATTTGCTTATAGCAAACACAGATTCGACCTTTTTGGTCCATTGTTTCAGTCCGACTGGTGCTTCAGTTCCATTTTATTCCAGAGGTTTATAGGCAGTGAAAGCCTTGTAGGAGCATCCTACACGGTTTCCTGTGGAGTTAACTCCACTGCTAGACCCTGAGTTATTGTTGTTTTGCATTACAGCCTGTACTGCGTCTATATTTGCTGCAAGGAAAGCACAGAAGTCTTCCTCACTCATGTTCAAGTTCTGACGAGTAGTCGGTGCCATTTCCTTCAAAAATAGCCAAAAGAATTAAGTTAATCATATAGAATATTAAGGGTAGTCAATAGTATTCCATAGCATAATATGAACTCATTTATAAAAGTTTTTTCTTCATATTAGCGTGTTATAAGTTTTAATTCGGGTAATACCTACCCGTTAAGTTCATACTTAGTAGCTAACATACAATTTAACTACTACAATTCTATATGAAAAACTGATTATAATAATATTTCCCATTCAAACTTCTATACAATATTTTGCAAACTTACAATACCGCTATTTTACATATAGCATGAAATATATCACATAAAAACTCTAATACAAAACAGTTGCGAAGACAATTCTAGTTAATACGCAAGTCGGTCAACAAAGGCAATAAAGACACGTAATTCATACGTCCAGAAACAAGTCATGCATTCTGGTTTTACTAAGACTACTTCCCATCCTTGGTCTTGTGGAACATAACTGTTGTGACCGTTGACAAGACAGCATGTTGTAATGTCGTCAAAAGGACGAAGGTTTCGTAATGTCCAACATCCCCGTAATAATCTAAAAACCTTTTTTCTCACCCCAACTACTGAATCCGTCACTTGTGGGAAGGTTTTATTTAAAAGTTGCAATCCGATGTTCTTTTTCTCACTTTGGTAAGAAGCGAACATAACTAACCCGTAAGCATAACATGCTTCTTTATGTTGCATGTTAGAAGCTCTTTCTAATTCACGAAATCCTATGTTGGGATATGTTGAGTCAAAATAGGTTCCTAACCCGTAGCGTAAAATTGCATTTGGGTTCCCCGCATTTAACGCTTTAAAGAAAACACGGCGTAACTTACGGTCTCCCCAATGTGATATACCCCACCTATCAAAGGAAAGCCTTTTATAAACTAAAGCATTTCTGGAAAGTCTTTCAAATGTTTGACAAGTTAATTTCGCCATAACTAATTGTGCTGATGAATTCTGACCGACTCTAGACAAGATTTCATTAATCATATCCTCTGGTAGGTTTTCTAAAATATTCGGTTGTCTACCCTTAACGTCCATTTTGTGTTTTTATACTGTAAAAATAGACGAGGGTTAGATTCATAAACGATAATTAACAAAAAATACAAGCAATTTTTACATAGAACATAAAAGTACAAGCACACTACAATACATATAATACACAACATGATTACAACCCTCTAACCTGAATCACTGGTTTCTTCTTCTTCGGACTTGGTTCGTTTTCCTAATTTTCTAGGAATATATGGTGTTTTTCTAATATGAGCCGTCGTTTTCCACAATAGTTTAGAAAAACCTGGTGGTTTAGAGTTTCCCGGGTCATTGTTACATTTTAGGAAATACGGATGTTACCGATACATATAAAGTTCATCGGGGTTGGAATAGGATTTCTCTATTTTTATACTGTTTTCCTTATTATTTTCTTTCGTTTTATTAAATTGGGTCGAGGTAATTTCTATAACATCATCGGAATCCTCATCGGGATCCAATTCATCGGAAAATTGGTAATCTTCCCAATATTTTGCTTCCTCGACGGAAACACCATTGACCATTATTAACTTTGGTCCGTTGGTTGAGGATTTTCTTTTATTTAATCGATTTACTATAGGTATCAATATTTCTTCCTCCGAAACCTCTTCTTCTTCTTCTTCTTCTTCTTCTTCCGGTTCCTCCTCTTCCGGTTTCTCCTCTTTCGGTTCCTCCTCTTCCGGTTCCTCCTCTTTCGGTTCCTCTTCTTCCGGTTTCTCTTCGAGAATTTGTGAATCTTCTCAAAATATATTCGACTCTTCATTATTATTAGGTGAATCGATGGGATTTGTACTTGTGGTAGACATCTATCACACAATATCAAACACATTATGAGGTTAATATATCACATAATATTTACATGTTAATAATATATAGTTTCCAACAAAAGTGTTAAGCAATCGTTTTTAAAGAAAACACTGTCAAAGTCCAGACTCACTAATGTATCCTAACAAACTTGATAAGACACACTAATGCAAATTTCTGGTTCTCTAAGACCAACGCTCTAATACCAACTGAAATGTCCCGTTCATATTGATTATAAACGTTCCATATTAATTGATTTCGTTGCGAGGTTTTGACCTCTATATGAGACGTTTTTCAAAGACTGCATTCGATTTTAGAACAAACCATAACCTTTAAAATATTACGACGATTATCAAATAATGATAATCTAAAATATAGCATTTTTCACACGACCGTTACATAATGGTTTACAATAGTATTACACATCAACATAAGTCTTCGAATGCAGTTTTTAAACAATATTATACAAGCATGGACTCCAAATCTTGTCCTTAATTTAGTATGCAACAGCGGAAGCTCTTAATAATCACCTGAGAATAAACATGATTAAAACGTCAATAAAATTGTTGGTGAGTTATAGGTTTAACCTACATATTATCAAATCATAATAATAGACCACAAGATTTCATTTTTATAACACATCTCATATCAGGCATTTCACAAACTGCATAGAGATAAAAATCATTCATATGTTGAACACCTGGTAACCGACCTTAACAAGATGCATATAGAATATCCCCATCATTCCGGGACTCTCATCGGATATGATAAATCGAAGTACTAAAGCATCCGTAACTCGGATGAGGCTTGTTGGGCCAAATAGATCTATCTTTAGGATTCGCGTCAATTAGGGGCCATTTCCCTAATTCTTAGGCTACTGATGTTTTAGCAGAGTAGTATATAAAATAGCTATTAATTTTAGCAGGAAATACTATTAAATACGATACAATTTTACACAAGATATTTATTTATTTAGAGAATGGATATACTTAAACCTTGCTACAACACTTATAGGCAGTGTACCTAATCGTACAGTAGTGTAGTTTTTAGTAAGTCCGGTTCGTTCCACAGGGAATCTTTTTAAACAAAGCTTAACGCTATATTAGTTTACTTTTATAAAAATACAAATATATATATAAGTAATATTATTATTATAAAGGGGGGTTTTTACCGTTTAATGACCGGTTTGTCGATTTTAAAACTTTAATCACAGTTAAAACCAAATGTAAAATATTAAAAATAAATACAAGACTTAAATTAAAACGTAAAGTAAATAACGATAATGAAATTGCGAATAATAAAAGTGCGATAAAATAAACTTGCGATAATTAAAAAGTATGATAATTAAAAGTGCAATTAAATATAATAACAATAAATAAAAGTGCTATAATTAGAAGTGCAATTAAATATACAATAAAGGAAATTAAATATGAAATAAAAGAATTATGCTTATTTAAACTTCCGTAATCATGATGTTTGACGTGTTGATTTTAGTTTTATGCCCATGGGTTAATTGTCCTTTGTCCTGGATTATTTAATATGTCCATACGGATTTTGTCCATAATAGTCCGTCAGTTATAAATATAAAAAGCGAAAGCCTTCGTCAAATTATTCTTATTCCCGAAGTCAAATATTCCAACTAATTGGGGATTCGAATTGTAACAAGGTTTTAATACTTTGTTTAATGAATACACCAGGTTATCGACTGCGTGTAGACCAAGGTTTTACTACTTTGTTAACAATTACACCAATTACCCTTGAATGTAATTCACCCCTGTTTCAACAAGTCTATTAACTATTAATCCAGTTCTGTGTCCGGTAAAATGAATAATTATTGGTATTTATAGATATCCCGCCCACCGTACCCAGTAAAGCGTATGTGGTTATATATAAATACGTCGAATTATAAGTTTGTATATTAAATTAACAAGGTATTGTTTAATTAATATAAAACCCATTAATAACCCATAGTCTAATTTCCACAAGTGTCGTTCTTTTATCCAAACCCCAATTATGGTACAAAGCCCAATTACCCAATTTTAGTAATTAGCCCAACATCATGATTACTTCGTTTTAAATAAGCATAATAATAACTTAGCTACGAGACATTAAATTAAAAAGGTTGAACATAACTTACAATGATTAAAAATAGCGTAGCGTTACACGGACAGAATTTCGACTTACACCCTTACAACATTCGCTAACATACCCTTATTATTTGGATTAAAATTAAAATTAAAATATAAATATAAATATATACGATATAGATAGAGAGATGGATATATGATGGATGAAAAATGCTCAGAATTCGGTTGCTTTTATAGGGAGTTTCAAACTTTGGGGCTCCGCGACTCGCGGCCCATTTTGCCTTCAAACTCCGCGAGTCGCGGAGTTTGCTTTTACAGCTCACACAAGTTTGGCTCTTTGTTTACCGACGGATTTATAAATAAATATAATATATTAAATAATTATAAGAATTATTTAAATATTATATTATATTTATGTGCATAGTTGACTTGTAATTTTTAGTCCGTTGCGTCGAGCGTTGAGAGTTGACTCATGTCCCGGTTCCGGATTTTCGAACGTCCTTGCGTACAATTTAATATCTTGTACTTTGCGTTTTGAATCTTGTACTCTTGTAATTTCGAGACGTTTCTTATCAATAATTGAAACCTCTTTGATTGTCTTTTGTACTTTTGAGCTTTTTGGTCGTTTGCGTCTTCAATTCGTCGAATCTGTCTTTTGTCTTCACCTTTTATTATTTAAACGAATATCACTTGTAAATAGAAAAATTGCAACTAAAAGCTTGTCTTTATTGAGGAATAATGCTATGAAATATATGTTCGTTTTTAGCATTATCAAATATTCCCACACTTGAGCGTTGCTTGTCCTCAAGCAATATCGTCTTGAAATACTAGAATCACTTCTTTATTCTTCGCACTTTGTACATCAGTGATTTCTATACGGCAGTATAAAGAATGGTAGTAACGATATGGTTTACAGTCCCACATGACTATAAAAATTTAGATCCATTAAGGAAATTGGATCTTTATGAAAACATTTGATCTTTTGAAAATTAAATCTAGCTTTTACCCTAGATAAGTTTTCCGGAATAACCCTTCACCGGTGTTTGCAAAATATTTTTGTGGGTTTGGTGGGTTTCAGATTTGAAAATTTTAGCTCAAAACTTGCGGTTTTGTGTCACCCACTTGCTAACCTTGTATTAGTAAAGCAACACGTCCAGTTTACTTGTCCCGTATATTACCTTTCGATAAACTACCGTCCGGTTGTAAAGAAAAGCGTTGAACAAGCAACTGTTAAGGCAATGTTTAATGACATGCATTTGATTATGGTCTATAACGTGTCGGACGCAATTACTATCCTTGGTAGGAGCAATAGTAAAGCTCACCCTTATGATTTTTCGGTCTGGCACAAGGTCCTGTCTTTGACCACTATGCAACCATCGTTCTTACGGTTGACACCCGATTTAGTTCAGGTGACCTAATGAATTCCAGGTGAATTCCTAGGATTTTACGTTCAAAAGTAATGAACGCATTGA